>NC_133776.1:101050482-101276628 GCF_003597395.2 Chelonoidis abingdonii | reverse complement strand
AACTGGAATGGATATGAGCAACACATCTCAAAGAACAACAGTTACAAAGGTGAGTAACCATCTTTTTCAAGTTGAGGCTTGTCTACCCAGCTGCTTACGGGAGTGCATCAAAGTGCACTACAGAACTTTTAGTCTATAAGTCTCAGGGTCCATGCAGCTGGCCAGTGTGCTGTACATTCACACCTTGTTTTCCTCACCCTTACTAGCCATGTAGACAAACTCCTAGTCTTTTAAAGGACAGTGCTGGGGCAGTGCTCCACTGTGAAGGAAATAAGACTAGGTGACCAAAGAGGTCCTTTCCATTTCTTGTTTTAAATGCTAAGAGTTATGGACTGATTATGATGCATAATTTAACTTGCAGATGCCAACAGCAGTGTAGTTCAAGATGCTAATGGAGGGAAGAAGGCTGAAAATTGTCCGTCACTGGACAAACAGATCGACGGATTGTCTACACAAATGGTTCCATCAGTTCCTGCTGCTATGGTAGATGATGATCTGCTACCAAATGACTTGGACTCTTTGCCTGATGAATTCAATTGCTTAAGTGAAGATGGACTGGATCATAAATCTGCTACCAATGCACTTGTTAGAGGACCTTTAAATTACAGCATGCCTGTTGATGACCAAAAAATGGTACTGGAGTCTACCTCTGGGACTGTGCCAGACTCGTTGCAAATAACACCTACTATGTTGGAAGGAAACAATGCTGATATCAAAATAAAAGTGATGAAGGAGGTTCGCAAGCCTGGAAGAAGTAAGTATCAAATGTCTATCTTGGTATGGTCTACTTAAAAAATACAGTTCATTACTTCAGATTACATACAGTTTTATACCCTTAAATTTGGAATTGCTGAATATATGGTGATTTGGGGATGGGGGGGGCTTTCTTGGACTGTTGGATAAATGATTTGGGGTGTAAGAGTGGTAGTGGTGGAGAAAACACTTCCTAACGTTGGACGTTGAATGTAATTTAATGGGAGCAGAACACTTAAGGTGCAGCACCTGTAAAGCATACCATTTTATCTCACGCTAATTACGTTTTTGAAAATATGTAATTCCCCATCTAAGACATACTTCAAGAAAAATGGTTATTTGAACATATGAAGTCTGATATTTTGTTGTGCTATGCTACACTTGTGTATGCACGATGCGCTTTTTCTGCAATATGTCCCATATCTTTCAGCTTTCTGTCCCAAAAGGAAAGGCATATGTAACTAGCACATGTTTTGGAATGTTCCATAATTGGAACCTTACAGCTGATGGTGAAGTGAAGTGCCTTTTTTTTTTTTTTTTTTTAAATAAACATGAAAAGACTTTAAGATCATTAATGCAGAACATAGATAGACTTTAAAAGAGGTGATTTGAGTCTTCCAAATCTACTAGGACCTGAGTTCACAGTTCTGCTTCCAAAAAAAATTTAGTGATATCTCCAACAGCAAGATCCTGTGAGGAAAAGCAACTCTGTCCTCTGCTTTTGATGGTTGTGGTTATGCCATCCTTTAAGGACAAAAACAGCTCCAGAGCTTATGTCTTGGAGGTAAAAACACTTGAATAGTATATTTGAAGTTAACAGTAGAACTTCACTGATCAGCATATCTTATGATTCAGACACACTCATACTATAATCTACCTGCTACAGTGCTGCCATGTGATCTTCATGCAATGGCTAAAATAACTTTCATAAATTTTGGTTAAGTGGCAAGTGTTTCATAAATGGAGACTCTTCGGAAGGAAGAATCTTAACTTGCCTTCACAAGTCCAATCTTAAACATGCTCCCAGAGATGGCTTTCCCAGCGTAGAGTTGAAGCTCACTGACAGTTTGGCATATGTGCACAGTTTGTAGTGGATAAAGTGAGAACAGGCTAGTTTACTGCAGAATCCTACTTTTTCTAGTGACCTTTAATGGAATTCAGCTTCCCAGGTGCAGCACTTGAAGTCAACCAGTACTTCAATAGCTTTTAAATTCTTGCTATTAGACATTTTCTGCACACAAAATAGCGTTCTGTCTTTAGTCTTGCATATATTTTCAGACATAGCAGAAGTGCAAAATTACGAGCTTAATTTCTTCTCTTGGATGATGATCTTTATTGAAGCCACATTTGAAAGATTAGTTTCTTAAATCTGCACTCTTGACTGACAAAACTATTTGGATTATTTTAGATTACGAAAAAATCTTCGCTCTTCTTGAGGAAGTGCAAGGACCTATGGAAATTCAGAAATATTTCATTGAATTTGCTATCAAGGAAGCAGCAAGGTTTGTATAGAGACTGCAAATAAATAAAAAAACGTAATCTGGGGTTTATATTGCAATCTTGAACATGGCAGTAAAATCAAAACTTCCCCAAGAATATTATCTTGTTTTTTTCTATTCCAAAATATCGGTCATTTAATGAACTTTGTTATTAGCAAATAAGTAACTCCATAAGAAATATTGACAGATTGTTGTCTTGATTTACCATAGCTCTGTAGTGTTGTAGATTTTTAAAATGTAGCAATGAGTCCTTGAAGAGACTGGGTTTGAGTTTGGGCCCATCTCTAATTTAAAGTACTATAACGAAGTCAGAAATATACAAAAGATCTCTGACTGAAGATGTAGAGAAGCTCTGGAAATATGATTTGTATGTTGAATGGGTGACTAATATGAAAGTCACTTTATTTTGGAGGGAGAAAATTAATATGAGCTAAACCAACATTAAATTACTCCCCCTCTCTTTCTTAGGTTTAAAAAACGGGTCTTAATACAACACTTAGAGAGAATACTAGAGGAAATAGAGTTCAGCAGTCTACCCAACAGAGTTAATCATGTCAACAGTAGATAACAGTGTACCAGCAAGATACACACGGATCAGGGATGAGTTTGCTGTGCCACAGAAGAATGAAGGAAGACGTGGCTGATGCCCTCACCATCTTGGCAGTCAAGTGATTTTACTGTCAGAGTCTGAGAAGAAGCAGTGGAGCTTTAACTTTAAGAACCTCTGTCGGCAGAAGCTGGGCTGTAACCTTAAGGATTTGCTATGAAAGGTGTGGCTTTTTTCCTGTGGAGGGTGCTATTCGCTCCACAGGCTGAAGAAAATAACCATTGCTGCCCCTCCTGCAGGTGATGAGAATTTACTCATTTGAACATTGTCTTTATAGACATTTACGTGCTGTAGGCAGCAGGTTGCATTAAAAATGGGGCCTGTCAAACATGCACGCTGTCTGCACTCTTTGGAAAGATCCTGTGTGTTCAGAAAACCTCCCAAAACCACTCACGTGGTAATATTGCATGTTGCCACAACAGAGACAAGGGTCTTGTTCCCAGGAACTGATAGCCATGCCTATAAACTTGAGTTTCAGTGTAGATTGAATCAGAGTAAAGAAACTGCTATTCTGTGTTAATGAAAGCTAAAGACAGCCCTGTGACTGTTACCATGTGATGGTCACTAAACAATCTACCTCAGACTCTCTTCTGTTTTGTCTACAGACATTATGAAAGTGCACCTGAGGCTTCCCAGGTCCCCGACTTCAGTTCTCTTTCATCCTGTGAGGAGGACGGAGATTCTTCAGGTGGCCTTGGCACATGCTGTGCTTTGGAAGCACTAAAAGGAAATGCTTTTAAAACGTGTATTTTAATGTTCATACAAAAGAGATTATTTTGAACAGTATTGTTACCAGATCACTAATTTGATATTTTAACTGTATAAAAAGAATTTTTGGAACACGTGTGTATATATATAATATAAAATAAACCATTTATTAATTTTTAATAAGTGCATAATCTGACTGAGGAGTCTTTAGAAATAAGTATTGGTTCCTCTGACTGATACAAACAGAAAAATAGTAATGTTTCAGCAGATCATTGTAACTGAGTGAGTAAGAACTGAGTGCAAATAGCTCAGCAACACTATCCATAAATTCTTTTCCCCCTCAGTCACAGATCATGGAAATAGTTGCTGAATTTGTGTACTTTCCAGCATTTTCAGTTTGAAAGAATTCTCTGTACAATCCGATTAGAATTAGCAAAACGTCTGTAAGAAAAATTGGCTTATCCAGTGTAAGGTTGTGTCCTGGGACATGTATTAAATGCATTAGGACGTCCCCTGCTTATCCAAGACCTCACTTATCAAAATTAATATCTTCCCCATTTCATTCAAAAATGGCTGTGCTGTAAGTTGACTGTCAAACTTTAAAGAACAAATTTGGACAAAAGAACATCACTTTTTTTCGTGAATACAAAACAGATGGACCAAGATGACTGCAACACCTACAGTCAAGTAGGCTTAAAAAAAAAGAGAGAGAGAGAGAGAAACTACCAGTTATGTGCCAATAGTAGGTGGCTTGTACGACAAAGGACCTGGTAAATATTTGGTTAATATTATAAAGTAGGAACCAAACCAACTTCAAGCAATCCCATCTGCAGTGGTTGTGTTTTGAAGAAGGGACTGAAGAAGAGATCATCTTAAGTATCCACAAGCTTTTATCTTGCAACAGAAGTATACTTTGGAATCTGACAATCCAGGTAGAATGCAAAGGAAAATGGATTTCAGCTGGCAAGGCTATACTTGGCTACAAGCAAAGAATTCCCTTCCTCCCCCCCTTAACAGAAATAGTCTTCCTCCTCTGCCTCCCCACTCTGAAAGATGCAAGTTTGTGGTCAGACCCTGCCATAAAAATATCAACGATGAGACAAATCCACCAGGAGCAAGCCTTCACTGTGGTATAAGATAATAAAGGGGTTATCTTCACACACACCTTGTGATAACAGTAACTGGATGTATGCTTAAATACTGCCTCATGTCTCTCAAAATGGTGCAAGCACATCTCTTCAGGATCTGTTACAGAAGGTTGTCTGTTTTCAGAAGACTTTAGTTCCTAGTATCATGGTCAGAAATAAAGTCAAGGCCTTGAATTTAAAATATCTGATCTGTCAAGCAAAATATTCATAGAGGTTAGTCATTAAGAGCAGTGAGCCTCCCTCTATGGCCCTTTAATTAAGATCATTAAACTATTCTACCCATTTCAAAAGACAGCAACCTATATTTTTAATAAGATAAAGGGAAACATAAGAACGGCTGTACCGGGTCAGACCAAAGGTCCATCTAGCCCAGTATCTGTCTACTGACAGTGGCCAATGCCAGGTGCCCCAGAGGAAGTGAAGCTGTTGATTCATAGTGCATAGTTTGTGTTCAGAATTTGGTGTTTACCTTGACAAGAGATGGCCACGTTAAGCTGGTCTTTTTGCTTTTTAACTTTGTTCAGACTGATTTGGAATCTCCTGTCTGACCAAGTGAACAATATATATGTCTTGTTATTTTTTACTAGCTTAGTAAGTTGTAAATGGCAGGGAGAGAGGAATTATTTTTTTTTTTTAAATAAGTACAAGTTGATATGGATGGAAAGGGTAAAGGAGAAGAGTTCTTGTTAAAATCGGGTAAATTCTGCTAATGAGTCTTGTAGACTAATGGTAAAGGAGGAGAAGTTCAGTTGAACCAAGCATCCAAAATACACATGGCCTCAGCTGTGTCATGAACTGAGTGTAACTCTAGGACAACCAGCTAGATGAATGCCGGAGTGTTTAGAGAAGTAAAAGGCAGTGCTTATCTAAAAGCCCAGTCTGCCTGTCAGCCATGAAAATCCCACAGTGGGGGGAAAATATGTGGGGAAAATATTAATGGAACAACTTAAGACTCTATAAGAAGAATAAATAATGTTGCAGAGCACAGAAAGGAGATCCACAAGACAAATATAATCCCAAGCTTCACACTTTGTATTGACTGCTGAATGCAATTGGGACCATTAGAAAGCTCATCCTAGGCTCCGGCCATTTATTACAAGTAGAGTACATGACTCCAGAAGCAGCAGCTGCATCCTAGAGAAACCGGTACTTTGCCTATGTAGACCGTGTATCCGTGCAACATTATGATAGTCCCCAAGGAAAGGATCAGGACACTGCCTGGGACTGCTAATCTATATATGTATTAAGGAAATGGGCTTCTGAAATCTGCAAGTGCTTCCTCGGTGGTTTTTTTTGTTTGAGTCCTTTGCTAGGTTGATGAATACTAAGGTTGCGCTGTTAAAGTGAAATGTGAAAGGTCTGCTAGCTTTGCCACATCGTTAAATACACACACCTTGAAACACGATACAATTTGGCCAGATTGTGTAAGTGTATAGCTTACTGTTGCTGCGTGAGTATACCAATGGGCTGGTCAGTGTTTTGGAGCCTACTTTTCTTCATGTATCTTTTTGCTTTCCCTGACTTTTTGCTTTAATGTGCACTCTCAGTGGTACATTAACTTTTTTACATCCTTTACCGCCTATAATTTTTTTTCCCACCCAGGGAGACAAGCAAAAATATCTTCAGTTCTGCTCACGGGGACCAGGCACCTGCTGACACTCACCTACCACTGCTGGTCATAATCTGGGCACTTACAGACAAACGTAACAAGCACAGTATGCATTTGTACAATTAGAATTTGCTATTGGCCATGCCCAAATGGCATTTTCAAATGCCCATAACTGTCTGTATTAAACTGAGTGAAGGTCTTACCCCTCACCTGAGGGACCAACCTGTATGTTAAGCTTGAACTATCAAAGGACCAGCATCGGTGAGCTATCTGCATCTTGAAGCAATGGGGTGGAAATAGTGCATCCTCTCTTCTGTCCTTCCCTGCACCCTCTTCAAGTCTTGATTCAAAAATGGCTGATGGGAACTACCTCCATACTTAATAAGTAATTCCCTGGAAAGCTTCAGTGCAGAAGAGGACTCTCTTTCAAAGTTAGGAACAAGCGAAAATGCATGGAAACCAATTGGTACATTTAACTGTAGAGTTTGCTACCAGCCAACACAATGGCAGCAGCTTAGGGAAATGTGCTTTGTAAATAGACTCCTCGTCGTGAAGAGCCCGCCAGCACTCCTCTCCTGAAGATGACACACTGAACACCATGCCAAAGGAAGGCCTTCAGATGGAGACGGGAAAGAGCGGTGCAGGCAGGCTTTGTAAAAGGAGGGAGTTGATGGAAATGTTCAGCATACTGATGTAGAACAATGCTAATTCAGTGCCTGTAGGAAAGGACTTCATTCTAACTGAAATAGAGAAAGGTAGCATTCTTGTCCTATGACATTGGCCCTATGGCCAAGGATAGAGGGAGTTTCAAACCTGGATCCGCTTTACTGACTTTTACAATTTCATTACCCCTGTCCTTCATTGCAAGGAAGGAAGGATATTATATTCCAAACATTTTCAGATTAGCAATGCAGCCTTGATAAAGGGCAAATGCAATTGGTAATGGAAACTACTCTTTCCATTAGCCTGTCGCCCAGCCATATCTGTGCTTTTCCTTTTTCCCACTCAAAGGAGATTACTTATTTTATTTTTACCATGAAACCTTCCACTGACAGCCTTTTTACTGATCTTCCTTCCCCTTCATAGTAGGTACAGCAGTGCTGCAACTCTTGTCTGAGTCTTTGGGTCAGGAAAAGCAGCTGTTGTAAAGCTTTTTTCCAGCTTAAAGTGCTCTAGCATATTTAGAATGTTCTTCAAAAATAAAACATACCAGCTAATTCTTGGACCTAAATGTGTGAATGTGATGCCTGCAGTAGCGGGTAGTTTGGAAAAGCAATGTGTTCAGGACAGAGTTTTCCTGGCCCTATTAATGCCACCGGTTACAACCTTGTTTTGAGAAAATTTTCACACATGGCTAAGGCACAGGATGGTTGTAGTGCCCCATGTTTATCAGCCAGTTGGGACCATGCTGCAGATTTACCTGGATGGGTGACTTAGAACACTATTTAAAAAAAAAAAATAAAAAAATCTGTCTGCAATGGATTAGGAAACCATACAGGCAGATTGTTGTGATCCATAACTCTGTCCAAATCATATTCAGTTTTTAACGTTGCTGCTGGTGCTGTTTTATCCATAAACTTATGGCTAAGCCTAATCGAGAGCAGCTTGGTCTAGGGATGATCTGAGAAGGGAGTAGGGAGAGCATGGAAAACTTAGCAATCACATGTTTGAGCCTCTCTTAAAAACTACTGTGTGTTACCTTGGGCAAGTCACTTCACCACTTACTCTGTCTGTGCCAGGAAATATTCGTAAAGTTCTCACTGTTGCGACTACTGATTCAGCTCCAACAGGGACGGTAATGGCAGAAGTCCTAGTGAACAGACAAGGCTCCACGTGGCTGCTAGCATTTTAATTGTCATCTAATCTTGGTCATTGCAGGTCTGCTTAAAATCCCAGCATGCCCTGGCACCTTGCTAGTCCTTCCATAACTAGGGCTGAAAGGTGGGAAGCTATTGCAAAATCAGAGAAATGTAGGGTGGGAAGGAACCAGTCCAGCTGCCTGCGCTGAGGCAGGACCAAGTAAACCAGGACCATTGCTGACAGATGTTTGTCCAAGCTGTTCCTAAAAGCCTCCAATGAGGGGGATTTCATAACCTCCCTAGGTAACACATGCCAGTATTTAACGATCCTTTAGAGTTAGATTTTTTTTTCCTAATATCTAATCTCAATCTTGTGCTGCAAAAGGAGCCAATCACTATTTGTCCTATACTGAGCAGACACAGATAAGATTTGAAGATTTAAAATGTCTCCCTGAGTCTTTCTCTTCTCTAGACTAAACATGCCTAATTCTTTCAACCTTCATAAATCAGGTTTTCCAAACATCTTATTTTCATTGCTCTCCTCTAGACTCTCTCTCTCTCTAATTTGTTCACATCTTTCTTAATGTGTGCTGCCCAAAATTGGACACACTACTCCAGCTCAGGCCTCGCCAGTACCGAGTAGAGCAGAATGATTGCCTTCCGTGTCTTACATCTGAGACTCCTGTTAATAGATGTGACATTCGTGTTTTGCACATCACATAGTCGATCACAAATATAAGCCATCAATAACCTCCAGATCCTCTTCTGCAGTATTGTTGCCTGGATAATTATTCCCCATTTTGTAGTTGTGCATTTGATTTTTCCTTCTTAGGTGCATTACTTAGCACTTGTTTTTATTGAATTTCATCTTGTTAATTTCGGACCAATGCTCCAATTTATCAAGATCACTCTGGATTCTAATCCTGTCTTGCAAAGTGCTTGCGACCACTCCCAGCACGATGGTGTCTGCAGATTTTATAAGCATACTCTCCATTCCATCATCCAAACTGTTAATGAAATTGAATAGTATTGGACCCAACACAGACCCCTGTGAGACCACACTTGATATATCCTCCCAGTTTGACAGCCAACCATTGATTACTTGTTGGGTACAGCCTTTCAATCAGTTGTGCAACCACCTTATGATAATTGTATGTAGACCACATTTCCCTAGCTCACGTACAATGTTAAATGTAAAAGCATAAATAACCCACGGTACTCCATACATACCGTGGTCAAGATACGTTTAGTGAGAGTACTTTAACTTTGACACTAAGCAGTCAAAACAAAGTGAAAAACATGCACTGGCCTAGTGCATGCAATCATGTCTCCTCGAGCAGCTGATCCCAGTGACTGCGCACCTTATTGTCTATGTTAAAGTTTTTTTTCTTTCCATGAATGCAAGCAACAGAAGCCAGTGGGGTTTTGGTGTTTGAAAGTCCTAGGTTTGACTGACATTGACAAACACGAGTAAGGACTTCCCTCTCAACTTCAGGCCTGGCCCCTTTTTGCAGCTGAACCTGCATAAACTTACTGGAAAAGCCACTTAGCCAGGGGAGGAGTTTCCTGGCCAGGCATTGCTGTACCAGCCTTATGTAGAAAGTTGCAGGTTTTGGTATGAGGGGTGTGCTAGGGTGAGTTCAGAGGCCTGGGCACATGGTGGGTGGACCAGGGACTGCACTGGCCCCCGGAATTCAAGGGCCCAGAAGAGATGTAAAACCTCCCTCTTGTCCTTAAGCCAGGTGGCACACAATCATACTTAACGTGATTTGTATGTTTAGGCATCTGAGATCACTCATGCCCTTAACATGGGGACTTTTCAGAGTAGCGGCTTATTTTAGAGAAGGTTTTTGAAACCATTTCTCTGATTTCATCATCTATTTCCAGGGCTGTGTAGTCAAACGTACACTACTTGGCCACCCAGTAAAACTCAGAATTACAACAGCGTCATAGTTAGTATTGCAAAAGTGAATCGGACGTTTCCCACTGCAGGTACACAGATTTACTGCAATGCAATGTAGCTATTTGCTAGTCAGGCTGCAGACTAGTTTTTAGTGGGTATTGCCCCTTGAAGAGTTCCTTTTTGTTAAATAAATAAACCACACATGGTGTGCGCCAAAAGCTTTTCCCCCTGCTGAGATGAGCACTAGCTTTCTTACGAAGCCAAGTACAGGCTGCATCAGAACTAAGACAGTGGCCAGATTCTGAACTTTTCATCTACAGGTGGAGCTGCACCTTTATGCTTCCCAAATTAAATACGTTCTTAAAAAAAAAAAAAACTGTTTAAAATTATGGCAACCTATGTAAAGGCCTTAACTTGCTATGCTGCATTAAAATCATTTCTATAAAACCAATATGCAACAATACATGTTTGCTGCCAAGCGAAAACATCCTCATGCAGAGAAGCACATTGTTTGTTTGTCCCCATTTGTAAAATATTTGCCTAGCTCACAGGGGTATTGAAGCTTGATTGTCAAGTACTAACTTTCTCGTGTGTGTGTTAGTCTGGGGTGTCTTTTTTGCTGTTTGTTTTCTCCCAGCTTTCTTGGAAATAGGTCCACTGTTGTGAGACAGTCTGAACTGGAAAAGTCTTCCCCCCCCCCGCCCCCAAGCTGTGACCCATTTGCTCCATAGTTGCTGTCTTCGTAGTCATTAAATGCTGTTCGGAGCAGGCTGGTGGGCTCAGCTTTTCCATGCAGAGGAATTCTGTTGTGGAGCTGTCCAGCTGACTTTACGCTGAGAGGGGGTGTGGCTGCGGGGAGCTGCCAGTTGGAGGCTGGAGCTGGCTTTTGGTTAGAGGTGTGAAAATACCTTTCCTCTCGGTAGTGGAATGTGGTTTTTAATGTCTGAGGATAATGGTAAAGTTTGGAGTTGTTGCTTGTTTTTACATAGGTTTCAGACTATGCTGAGTGTGATTATGTTGATCAGTATTCATTACATTGTCTAATTGCTGGCTGACCTGTGCCAAACTGCTAGTCTGTGTATTGGAGTGCGTCAGGATGAAGAGATGCTTCAGGAACAGGGAAGCTTTGTTTGTTTGTTTTTAAGGAAATCCACACTAAGGTTAAAAGTGCTGAAAACATTCTGCTGCATGTGAGTATTACAATGCAGCTGCACAATAGCAAGATTTCTGCCATGGAAAATCATATGGGTTCTTCACTAGCTATTTTCCAAGCTTTGCAATATATTACATTCCTGAATACACAGCAGGCACCCTTAATTTTTTTTTATTTTTAAGTGACCTGTCCAACTGCAGCCTGGCTCTCTGGTTGCTTGTGGAATAAGGGGGAAAAAGGCAGTTTTCACTTTTCCGCCATCAATTCTTTTTGAAAGTAGTGCATTTATAGACAGTCTCATGGCACCCTGTGAGATGGGAAGGGACTTGCCCATGATCATGCCCCATGCCAGTGGCAGAGCTTATAATAGAACACAGAAGGCAGGACTCTGGCCTCTTCTCTAGCCACTGTTCTCTCCTTACTTGTTCTGTGCCGGTGTCTTTCAAAGGCACAGGGGCAGTCAGTTGTGCACTACTATGCACGTTGGCAAGAGTACATCCATAATTAGCCATATGTGCTTTGCCATTAGTGCAATATCAAGCACCCTCAGCTGAGTACAGTGCAACCAAGAGGATAAAACAGCAACGCAGGCAGGCAGATTGTCCAGTTCTGCTGTTGCATGACACTTCCAAAAGAAGGTGGCAGGTCAGCATTGGCCTCACAGGAGACGTGCTGCTGTTCGGCTGATGCACCCAGGAAACTTACTCTGAAGTTAAGTTTGTCTGGTGAGCAGTAATGAAAATCTGTCTGGACTGGGTTGTTTTTTACTTCTTGCGCATTAGGATTTATTCCTAGCCTCGGAGCTGGCCTTAAGGGAGCACTGTCCGTTGCCAGGCAGGAAAATTGATACCATTGTTGCACCTATTTCCTTGATCATTGGGAGCAGTGTGGAGCAGCATTCACAATCATAGAATATCAGGGTTGGAAGGGACCTCGGGAGGTATCTAGTCCAACCCCCTGCTCAAAGCAGGACCAATCCCCAGACCAATTTTTGCCCCAGATCCCTAAATGGCCCCCTCAAGGACTGAGCTCACAACTGTGGGTTTAGCAGGCCAGTGTGCAAACCACTGAGCTATGTTCCCCCCTGGAACTGGGAGGGGAACAAGCACTTGCTCCAGGTCACATACAAGGTTCATGGCAGATCTGAGATTTAGAACCCAAGTCTCCTGATTCCTAGCCCACTGATCTACCCACTGTACCGTGCCACCCTGAGAGCATTTCTGTTTCCCCTTGTGGGTGTCTCAGCCAGTAGACTGACACCTTCTCTGTACTGTTTGTGGGCTTTTGCACAGTTGTAGCTTACACTAAGAGTCTTGCAGCTAACCCCAGCTTCACATTCTGCTTACTCCAGTGCAGATTTCAGATTGGGTTTTAGCTGCATCCGTGCAAGTCACTTTTCGACACCAGAACACCATGTCTACACTCAGGGCTTGCAGTAATGCAGTTAATTACACCTCACATAGACCAGGTCTGAGATGCAGAATGGCAGTCATTAGCTACAGAAGGGTGGGGAGGGTACAGAGAGAAGCAGAGAGCCCTAAAGGAATTTTAAAAACCTTCTGGGGATCTGCACTTTAGATGCATCTTGATTTTAAATCCACTTCTGGTCACCAGCACAAGTCACTGCCCAAGCACACTTGAAATTTCTCAGCCCTGGCAAATCTATTTTAAAAATCACGTAAATTATATTTTGCTAGTTTGGGGGCTTTTTGGTCTGGCATTAAAACGTAGGAATTTATAGTGGAAATCCTTGAGAAGCTGACATCGATCTGTCTTAACCTTTTTATTTCAGTGCAAAAAGCTCTTCCAGGGGATGGCTGTTTTAAATCGACCGGGATTTTGTAGAATGCCAATTCTGTTTCCACTTTGTTCACTGACATAGTGGCATCAGCGTGCGACTCAGACTAAATGCTCACTGCATTCTCTGCGCCCAGTCTGCTGCCCTAAAAGCAAGTCAGGGTACTCTGACCCAGCACACTAGCAGCAATATTTGGGAAGTATTTGTTTGACATCCTGCTGGATGACAGCTGGTGGGGAGTGCCTGGTCCGTTGCCAAGGAAGAAGGGAAAGTGGCTGGTGACCCATAAACACTGTGCGGCCTGGCTGTGCTTGTCTGAGCTAACTAGTTACTGCCCAGTCGCTAACCTCCCTTCAGGAGGATTGGATCCCTCTCCGTTCGAGGCCCTTGGATATGCCAGTGTTGGTCTGGTTAGTGACCTCCACAGGGCAATGGAGAGAGGTCAGGAGCTCAGGCCAATATTACTTGGTCTACCAAGATATGGCCAAGTGCTTTCATGCCCTTTTGGAACCTGGGCAGGAACCAAAGGGCAGTGATTGGTGGACCTTTTCTCTTGGGGAATGTCCTAATGGATGGACGCTGTCAGGCTCCAGCTTGTGTGCCCTCTTGTTTAGCATGTCTGAGCTTTAGAGGGGGAGAGAGGCATTCAGACGTTGGGATGCTGTACGATAGGCATGAAAGGAGAATTCTTGTAACTTCAGAAAACTATTTAAAGTTCATAACCTGTTGGTATTTATCCTTCCCATATATACCCGATTTGACTCACCTTTCGCCTGCCTGGATGGGCGGTGACAGACACCCTGCTATTGTCTTGGGAAGATCCCCCTGCTATCCGAACCACCCAAGAAAAGCCTTTCCTCACAAGATCCATCCCAGAGCCAGTGCAAACTGGACCAAGGCTCTCGGGGCTGGATTTTCCCATGAGGGGTCATGTACACCAGAACAAGGTGGGTGAGCAGTCTGATCTGGTAGTACTCTGCCTCCCACTTTGTACTGTAACACAACCATCTGAATGCCAAGGGCCAATCAGGCTGCAGGGCATTAGTGCCATAGGGCAGCACAGCTCTGATCTCAGTTCCTCAGTACTGAGACGAGGAACTCCCAATAAGTCCAGCACCCACCTCACAGAGACTCAGATCAGGCAGCAGCTCTGTCATGTGAGCTGAAAGGGAGCCTGCCTTTGACAGAGGTGCTGGGAGTTGTGCTTGGCTGGAATTTGCTCTTCACGTTTCATCAGTTGTTGTGTAAGCCTGAGTTTCTGTGGTTATTTCAAAATTCCAGTAACGCCCCTTTCATTGTCTGTCTGCACAGATTAAAAGGGATGGCGCTCTGCCTTGGGCTCAGCTGGCAAACCTCAGAAGTTGGCCAATTTTGATATAGTAAGTCAAAAAGCCTGGCTGGGACTCATAATGTGTTTCAACCTGGCCCCAGGTAAAATACCCAACTGCTGAGTCTTTACTGTGCGGGTTTGAAGTGGACATTTCCAGCTCCATTTCAGACTCACCTTTGAATCAGAGCTGTCGAGCCAGGTGGGCTATTTGGAGATTGCTGGCACTATGGTGTGAACTGTAGCTAAGATTATACTGCTATGTTTAAAAAGTGAGTAATTATATAAAATAAACTCTCTTGTCAGAGGATGCTGAGATGTGGGGAGTTGTCCTTTCCCTGTGCTACTAAAGTTGTCCTGATAGTCTCCTGATAAACAACTGTACATTGCCCAATCTGTAACCAGGCAGCTGCTGTGCCTAATAGAAGTCAGGTAGTATTTCTAGCCCTTCCACTCGCCTGGATGTTTAATTCTTGAACTCTTCTTTTCCTTTCTCGAGTGGAAGAAGGGTTACGCTCCCAGGACAGAAAAATGAATTAACTTGCTGAGGATTTAGTTTTTGTTTCCTTCCAGCTTTTTAAAAATGATATTGCATCTGTGAATAAAACAGTGTAGGAGTGAATCGGACCAGAGCCCTGTGTTAAGTGACTAAGGACTGGAGTCTTCTTCCTCTGCTGTTATCCTGGGTGAGTTGAGAGGCTTCACTGTGAACTGCAAGGCAAAGTAAAGTAACTTGTGCCCTCAGGGCTGCATCATAATACAGGGAGCAGGTACAGGTTTCTGCTTGTTTTCACATTCAAAATATCTCGCCTCCACTTTCCCTACCGGTCCTTTGGGATCACTAGAAGCACTGACCAGTGGTGACAATGCAGCTGCAGCTCTCCCTGCCCCTTTGAAGAAGGGGAGGATGCTGACTCCTGCGGCGCCTGTGCCCCAGCAATGGTGAAGCTGCACTGTGGTTGACAGGGCTCAGGCATTCTTAGGGTATGGCTATGCTTGAAATTTCAAAGTGTGTGTGTGGTCGGAGCGCCAGCGCTGGGAGAGAGCTCTCCCAGCACTGCACGTAAACCACATCCTCTACAGGTGTAGCGTGCAGCGCTGGGAGCTGCGCTGCCGCACTGATTACACTGAGGCTTTACAGCGCTATATCTTGCAGCGCTCAGGGGGGAGTTTTTTCACACCCCTGAGTGCGAAAGTTGCAGTGCTGTAAAGTGCCAGTGTAGCCATACCCTTAGCTGCTGTTTTCTGAGGCTGAACTGCCCCTGCATGGATTCCAACCACCAAAAAGGGCAAACAAATTCTCTGCAGGATGGAAGCCCTGAGAGACTGTAAACCCTGCGAGAATTTTGAGGTCCCTGGCTAAAGTACTAGGTCAGAGGCTTGGGTTGTAGGGTTCTTCCCTCATAGATCCGGAGAAGAGGCAGTGAAGTGAATGCTGGAATGGGTTGAACTTGAATGGCCCTTTCATCTGGCACAAGGTGGTAAAAATTAAACAGTGCAGGAGCACTTCAGATTGAGAAGTCATTTGTGGCACCTGCTTACATGTAAATAGTCTCTTATTAAGTGTCACATCTTTGGTAAGAGTCTAAAACGCATCTCACAGCTCTAAGCACTGCTCTGGGGAATGGAATAGAGCTGGGCGGGGGGACACATACCAAGTACTAAAAGTAAAGCCACACCAATTAATCTGATTGCCTTTTGTTTTCCTGCACTAAAGAGATGGCTCCAGCCCTGTTACACTACAAACTTCTCCAGAGACTGCAATCAGTCTCAGCTATGACTACCAGAGCTGGAACCAAAAAAAGTGTAATTAGTGTATTTTAGAGACATGTAAGCGTTCAGGCCTATTTGACACGTCTACCAGCTGTGCGTCCTCGAAGAACCAATACACTAGAACAACCTGTACCAGAGGAGTGGGGGTATGAACTGGGAATGTTTTCTCACAGAAGCTATTGCCCAAGTCCCATTGTTCTTCTTGGAGTGATTGCTCATATCCATTCCAGTAGGTGCACGCGCCGACGTTCGTCGGAAGACTTTTACCCTAGCAACTCCGGCAGGTCGCCCCCTAGAGTGGCGCCGCCATGGCGGGTGATATATACCCCTGCCAGCCCGCCCGTTCCTCTACTTGTCCTGGAAGACAGCATTCCTGGTGGCCATCACTTCTGCTAGGCGCGTGTCAGAGCTGCGCGCCCTCGTGGTGGAGCCCCCGTATACGGTGTTCCATCGGGACAAAGTACAACTGAGGCCGCACCCCGCCTTTCTCCTCAAAGTTGTCTCGGCCTTTCATGTCAACGAGGACATATTCCTACCCATATTCTTTCCGAAACCTCATTCGTCTCGCAGGGAGCAACAGTTACACTCCTTAGACGTGCACAGGGCGCTCGCCTTTTATATAGAGCGGACCAAACCGTTCCGTAAATCCACCCAACTCTTTGTCACCGTAGCTGAGCGAGTTAAGGGGTTGCCAGTCTCCTCACAGAGGATCTCCTCGTGGGTGACGTCCTGTATACGGGCGTGTTACGACCTGGCCCGTCTCCCTTGTAACTGCGCTCTCTACTAGAGCCCAGGCATCATCGACGGCGTTCCTTGCGCGAGTACCTGTCCAGGAGATCTGCAGGGCAGCGACCTGGTCCTCCGTGCACACCTTTGCTTCCCATTACGCCCTGGTCCAGCAGTTGAGGGATGACGCAGCCTTCGGCTCTGCCGTGTTGCGCACTGTGACCTCTCTCTCTGACCCCACCGCCTAGGTAAGGCTTGGGAATCACATACTGGAATGGATATGAGCAATCACTCCAAGAAGAAAACACGGTTACTCACCTTTGTAACTGTTGTTCTTCGAGATGTGTTGCTCATATCCATTCCACACCCGCCCTCCTTCCCCACTGTCGGAGTAGCCGGCAAGAAGGAACTGAGGAGCGGGCGAGCCGGCAGGTGTATTATTACCTGCCATGGCGGCGCCACTCTAGGGGCGACCTGCCGGCCCGCTGGAGTTGCTAGGGTAAAAGTCTCTGACGAACGTGCACGCGTGGCGCATACACTACTGGAATGGATAGAGCAACACATCTCGAAAGAACACAGTTACAAAGGTGAGTAACCGTGTTTTATTTGAAGGAACAGTTGGTTGCAGCGGCACTTTTTTTTAATCCAAGATAATGTGGACCTAGGCCTTGGCTACACTGGCGCTTACAGCGCTGCAACTTTCTCGCTCAAGAGTTGAAAAAACACCCCTGAGCGCAGCAAGTTACAGCGCTGCAAAGCGCCAGTGTAAACAGTGCCCCAGTGCTGGGAGCACGGCTCCCAGCGCTGCAAGCTAAACCCCATCAGGATGTGGAGTACGTGCAGTGCTGGGAAAGCTCTCTCCCAGCGCTGGCGCCGCAACCACACTTGCACTTCAAAGCGCTGCTGCGGGAGCGCTCCCGTGGCAGCGCTTTGGAGTTTCGAGTGTAGCCAAGCTCCTACATTAAATAGTGAGGAGAGGGAAAGATAATGCAGCAGCACAGATACTGGTCTGGATTCAGATTACAAGCAAAAAAAATAAAAATGCTCATTAGTGGCCTGTCTTTAAGGGATTAATCTTTTGCAGTATTTAATAAAGCATGCTGCTTGAGCAGAAATATGCCATGTACACTAGCCAAGTAGATACAAAGAGTAAAGGCACTGGAAGTATTTGCATGAGCTGGGGAATTATTTCCATTCGGCTCACTCAAAGCTGCTGATGGTGCAACACATTTTTGCTTCCTTGCCACTTTTTGAGAACAGAAAATGGTCTATAGCAACTTACGTATGAATGCCCCTGGGATCAGTGCGGCATAGCTGGTTTCCAGAGCAAATCCACAGCACTACAGTGCCCCCTCTTACGAATACTGTACTAAGGAGTGTGTTTGTATTTAAGGTGCTGAATGTAGACAGGGGCTTTAATAGAGTGAAGGGAGTACAGTAAACAAAGAAGAGTTGAGCTCTCTATTGCAACCATGTTTAAAGCTGTAGTTAAGCAAATTGAAATATTTTTCTTTGCTAATTTTACAGCCTCCAAATACTACTAAATGCGATGAGTTAAATGTGACTATGCAGTTATGACCAGTGTTTATCTCTGGCCTTTGGACGCAGGGTGGGACTTTAACAACTCAAACACCCAGGAGACAAGATCTTGAGTGTACATGCCTTCCACTGAGGTTGCTCATTATTTAAATTATAGTATTAACTCACATGTGAAGAGACTTTACTCAGAGTAAATATATATATGACTCAGGCTGTTGAGATATAGACCAGGAATGTTGAAGGCAGCCAGATAATGCAGGCCAAGGATTTAGTGATCCTAAAAGCTTGTTTCGCCATCAGGACATTGTGTTGGTCTGATTCCCTTTTTATGTATCTGACACAGTAATGGACAAGTGGCATGCAAGAAATTCACTGCAAAGATGCTACAGCCAAAGTAAGGTTATTAATTTCATTAGAACTATTAGCGGGACAATTTCTTGATAACCCTCACTGACCTTGCTCTGACGAGGTGCAGGACAATTGGGAGAAAAATCACCACCAAAAGCTTTGTAAGGATATCCGTTCTTTATTGGACATTGCAAGATAAGAAAAAAATAATTTGTACAGCTTTGTGATATAACCCTTGTTGCTAAAGAGTAAGGCTACTCCTCATGTGGTTAATGGGCTTGATGTAGTCACTAAGGTGCTTTGCAGCTCTCAAACTATGCAACATTGAGGGCTTGAGAAACAAACATTTGCTCCGAGCAGGACTCCAGATTTCACGTTGTAGTGCATTTTGCACTGAGTGGGCCTTATAGGAGCACGAACATGGCCTCCCTAGAAATTAATAGGTGAGCAGCCCTGCTCTGTAAGACATTATGCAAATGGTACACGGCCAAACACAATTGAAGTATCAGTCTGCTAGGCTGGTTACGTGGCTCTTGCCGTCTTTCTTCACCTCTTTTGTCATTAATCCAATGGCATGAGAACCTCATTCCGTTTCCCATCCCGCTTTTGCTTCTCCAGAGCTAGCAAGAGTCACGATGGCTTAGGCATAAGTCTGCATCCATTTCCTCCATATACCCTGCCAAGGCAAAAAGCAATCTTCTCCTCGTACACCAGCGCTGTACTTGACAATGGAAGTTTTAAGTTAACAGGGGCAGCATGAGGCCTTTAGTGGTAGCAGCTATCAGTTAATCAAGCTTATTTGTGGCTCCCAGGGAAGGAGCGCTAATTCACTTTAGGAACTAGCTCAGTGGATTGGAGATTAACGCTTAAATGATCAGAATACCCTTCTGAATATTGAACCAACCCAGAGTGAAAATCATAAACTACTCAGAGCAACCATCCATACTGCTGCTCTCATCCCTGGGGTCCCAAGCAATAGGATGGGCTGGTAGAAGGTGCTTAGTTTTCCATGGTGTTTTCCTACACTTTTTATCTTTGAACTTTCAGATTGCTGGGTTGAATAAAATAGATTTTTAAAAATACAAATATTGGAGGGTAAAAAGGCTGACTTGTATGCTGAGGTGAGAAGTCTTCAAGGGGGAATACACATAAATCTAGGTGGACCCGTAAAGCATCTCACTCATTGCACAGGGTCTTAGCTACGTCATGGAAGCAGAAGAGAAGCTTTCAGTTACCAATGGGAAATGCCAGAGCTGGACGCAGTTTAACAGTAAAAACAACCTTAAAAAAAATAGAAACCCGTAACAGTTAAAGGCTGTGTCATGTTTTAAGAACGTGTGCCCTCAAAACAGTTAAGTCAGCTACTGGCTCAGAGGTAACAGTTTCGTTAGCTTAATTTGATGCTTCGGGGCTAGTGCCAGGGATAGTTATACCATGCATGCTTTGCCCCCTTTCCATGCTAATCCCCATAGCACCTTATTACTGGAAAACACGTACAATGTGTTAAAATGGATATTTGTCTTAATACTTATGAAAACTGTTTCTCAGAATGCATGAAAGAGAATCTAGTTTCTGGTGCCATTTATGGTACTGAAAAACTACTCAGCCATTTCATGAATGTTCCTGTATACACAAGCAAAGACAGCAATACACATACAATGAATAAACGAGCTGAACATATTAGATTATCCAAAAAGAAGCAAGCCATCTCCCTCCTACATATAGCAGATGTAGAGTCCCCGATAATTTTGGGAGGAGGAGGAGAGAATCTACTTTTAAACAGGAGGAGAACTAGAAAGCAATAACTTGATAACGAAGAGTTAAAAAACTGTCAGACATAACCATTTTTTTCTAGCATTGTAAGAATGAAAGCATTCTTTTGAGTTTCACAAACATACACCAAAAGGTGCATCTTAGACTTTCTAGGAACAGGAGACAGATAGCTTCCTCTCCTCTATCTTTTCATGCTGCAGTGCACCCACTGTTTCTGAAGGAGTTCCATAAAGGGTAATGCAAGCAAACAAGAAAATAAATAGCACGAAAGCATTCCCTCTTTTCAAACAATATTCATTGCAATAAAAACTTATTTGCCTTTTCTTAAGGATAGGAATAGTTTTAAATGAAAAAATCAACCGCAACATTGTTTAATATATGAAAGTTCAAAGATGTTTCACAGCGTAATTGTAGCAATAACTTACACTCCATTGCCAAGTCACAATTCAGTCATTTTCATTAACAGTGTACAAAGAAGGTCCTTAGTTATATATATATTTTATAAAGTCTGGAAGGTCAATATAAATACTGCTCCAGAAATTAAAAAAAGTGTTTACACCCCAAACTCCAATATTACATCTCAGTGTCCTGTTCTATTATAATCTGTAAAAATCTTAACGGCGCAGAGGTTCAAGTTTTCGTAACTTCAGTGACGCGCTGGATGACAAAACATCTTGGTTTGAAGAAGAATTCACTATATCTGGAGGCTGGAACAATACTCTACCACGATGATTAAATACGTAAAAAGATGGATGGTTCCTTAATGTGTCAAATGTCCTTAAAATAAACATGAAAAATGAAATTAATGTGGCTTTAGAATGACTGATTGATTATTTAATGAAAGTCACTCTTGGAAACACCAGATTTTTACAAACTGAAAAATAAGTGCTGTTACCAAATGGCAGGGGTGCCAAGCCTCTAGATCTTACCCAAATTCCCTATGCCATAACACAAACATTAAGAATTTTAAAGACAAGATGCTAGTGTTAGAGAGATATAGATATGCTGATTGTTCAGCATACAGAAAACACCCACATCATTAATAAACTTCACTCTCCCTTCTACGGCTTCCTTATGTACAAGTGTTAATAACTATCCACAAAATATCACCCAAATTCCTCCTCCCTTTGACCTTGCCTCAGCCAAAATCCATATTCAGGCCTCTGCTAATAATGCTGAGCGCCCTTAATTCTCTCTCACTTCTTAGCACTTCACATTCAGGCCTCCTTATACTGCCTCTTTCATGGATTTACTTGACCCATATTATTCAGACTACTCTCTGTAGGAGAAGGTTTTCTGCCCATCTGATTTCCTATTCAGCTCAAAATTTAATTCAAAACCCTTCACAGATTTATACAATTCAGTTCAGCACTTCTATAGTATTTAACTAATTTGTCATCAACACCCTTCGGAAGGGGTACGTGTTAGCCCTATTTACTGATGTGAAAACTGAGGCAGAGATGGTTGGAGGTAAGAGCTTCTGCCTCCCAGTCCCCTGCTGAGACCACTGGACAGGAGTAGTTCTGTAACCTCATATCTCCCTAGTCCTTACCTGCTCACTCCACTACTCCAGCTCTGAGGTGGGTTTTTAGGAGGCTCAGGGAAGGAGCCAAGGAAGGGCAGAAAGTGTCCCAGTCACTGCTGTAGCCTCATCCTAGCTAGAACACTACATCCCACAGCCAGACATTGTGTGGTGGCTTCCTGGCTCTGCCTGTGCTTCCCAGCATCACATTTACAGCCGGTTGTCAAGAAGGCGTGAGCTAGAAAGGAGAACATTTCTGGGGCTGCTATTTTACCAGACATGCTGAGTTTATTTATAGAGCAACAGGAAAAAGTGTGTTAATGAACAGAAAGAACCCCAACATACTTATTTTTTAGTTCTGAAGTGGCATCCATGTCTTTAAATTCTCCTGCAATATGTACTATTCCATAACACGTAATTGCAAAGGCCAACAGTGTTTGAAGAACTATCTGCAAGAGAGAGAGATACAATACACCACACAGAGGTTGCTAAACCATGTAAGAGAACCCTTGTACAAAATTCTCATATTTTATCCTTTGTTTTGCTCACAGTTGCCTTACACAATAAGCACTTACACATTTTTCAACCAGAGATCTAGGAAACTGGGCAAACAATTTTATCCCCATTTTAGTGGGGGGAAGAAATCGAGGCACAAGGATTATGTAGCTTGCCCAAGGTAGCATTGCAAGTCAATAGCGGAAGCAGGAACAGATGGGGGATTTCCTGGCACCCATCCTGTACCCTCTGAACTAGATCAAGCTGCCAAGCAGAGTTCTTTAGGCAGATTCTGTATTCCTCACAGCAGTCAGAATCACTGTTCTGTGCACTCAAATTGCTGCTTTAATAAGAACAATCTAGTACTCAGACAAATTATGTAACCTCCATAACACTGTCAACAAGGATGATAACTGGGCATGACCTTTGAAGTCCACTTCTACACACCATTTTCTTATTGGTCAACCAAGAAATTAAGATATAATTAAAATCAGAAAATTGAAGTAAATGAAACAAGTTGTGCTGGGATAATGGCAAAACACAAATAGTATTGAATAAACAAATGTCAGCCAACAAAAGCCAGAGGAAGGCAGGTGTTTATGCTGCAGAGTACAGGAGACTTATGCAAGGATTTTCCAAGTTCTAACAACAGAAGCCATGGACTTCCTGGAGGAGATATTTCACCAATAGTTCTAAAGAAGTAAATGGAAGTCAGGGCTTATTCCGATTTACAAATGCTCTTTGTAAGAGCTGTAACGCATTACTGGACATTAGGACTGGTAGGTGAAACATTCTCAGGCAGAATGAGAACTTGAAAGATTATATGATTAAAATTCAATTATTCAAATTAAAAAAATGAACAGGAACGAAAGCAAGAGACCAAACTATATTATTAGTCTTAAATCTTCCAAACACAATGAAAATGTATAACTTACATCTATCGGTAATGTTTCATCTTCCTTTTCTGTTAATCTCATATAGGAACGATCTATAAGGTAAAGATATACAGGTAAGTTAATTTTTTTTGTAATAAAGCAAATCAATATAAATGAGAGGAGTGTTTGGGTTTCTACGTATAATGCCATGGACTATTAGCTC
Organism: Chelonoidis abingdonii; assembly: GCF_003597395.2. Taxonomy (NCBI): domain Eukaryota; kingdom Metazoa; phylum Chordata; order Testudines; family Testudinidae; genus Chelonoidis; species Chelonoidis abingdonii. Next base: position 101,253,050 of record NC_133776.1, on the reverse strand, counting down.
CCAGTAACTCTGCCATTTTTAATCTTGTTTCCACATTTGCTTCCTCAGACAGCATATCTGATCTTCCAAACCTGCCTTGATAAATAATTTCAGCAATAATTTAATCTCCTTTCTGCATAAGAGAGAAGAGGGTGGAAAAAGGCTGATGATGGAGCACGCATATGCAGGAAGAATTCTCTATGAGTGCCAGATACTGCTACTCAAACTGTAGTGCAGCCAGCACCATCACAAAGCTACTTCAGCAGAAGGTATTAGATCAGGGGTAGGCAACCTATGGCACGTGTGCCAAAGGCAGCACGCGAGCTGATTTTCAGTGGCACTCACACTGCCCGGGTCCTGGCCACTGATCTGAGGGGCTCTGCATTTTAATTTAATTTTAAATAAAGCTTCTTAAACATTTTAAAAACCTTATTTACTTTACATACAACAACAGCTTAGTTATACTGTATATTATAGACTTATAGAAAGAGACCACCTAAAATGTATTACTGGCATGCGAAACCTTAAATTAGAGTGAATGAATGAAGACTCGGCACAGCACTTCTGAAAGGCTGCCAACCCCTGCATTAGATGTTCTATTTTATTGCAATATATATAGCCACTGTTCCCTATTGAACTTGTCTAAATTGGTCATCATTACTAGTAAATGGAAGAGCATGTTTCTGCACAAGACAATCAGGAATTGCTTTACTACTTTGGCAGCAGACTACTAAATGTAATAAATTCTTCCTTCTAGTACAGCCTATGGGCATTGTATAGAATATGTACATGGAATACTGTTGCACACGAAGCACAAATCTCTTACAGAATTCTTCAAAAATGGGTACACTTTCCAGATGGGTTGGCTATAACCCATTGAGGCACTAGAACTGTGTGTAAAGAAGGATCGTTGAGGAATTATTTGTAAATGTTATACTTACTAGTGGATGTCAGTAGAATTAGACTAAGTCATAACAGGTAGAAATTTAGCTCATTACTGTTAATTATTTTTCATTCTATTCAGATGTGTGTACTGTGGAATTTTAAAAGCATATTTTGCATTAACAATCTGTCATAACATTCAGATAACTCTGGGTGCTAAAGGATATCACCTTTTTCTGAATTATAAACATCATTCTAAATGGTTTATTCCATCTTAGTCACTGGGAGATACAGCCACTTATACCAGGGCTGAATTTGATCCACTGTGCACTAAGAGTTGAAATAATGTGGCCATTCTCTCTAGCATCTTCAAATACTCTTGGGAAAAATGGTTCTCTTGCCACGGAGTGGAAACTGCACTGTAGCAGTTGCTGTGGTCAGACGCTGACTAGTACTCCAAATGCATTGCTGCGCCAAGGAACTAATGCAGCACTGACAAACGGTAGCTTCAAGCTTTAATGCCTCGCAAACCATCAAGGTTAAATAGTGTTTACTTCTATCACGGGCAGTTGGAAAGATACTCAACCTTTAAATCATATAGTATTAGTTGTTGGCATGTTCCTCTATCTCCCCACCTCAATTCTGAGATGGTTTTAGCATCTGGTGTCTCAAAAACCCACCAGCATTGAAAAACAGTATTTTAAAAAAACTGAAAACTTGGAATTACAAAGATAATCATAGCTAGTAATCAAAAGTACGTAATATTCAGGTTTGCCATCTACCACAGATAAAACCATTTTGACAGAGCAGAATAAATGTTTTCAGGGAACAGTAATTTTTCCAAGCAACAGTTCTGGATTAGTGATCAGAAAAAATAATTGGATCTCAGACTGCATAAGCAAGCATTTTTGGAGAAATTATACTGTTTTGCTTTAAACATATTAATGACATCTATTAAACAAACATCTAAAATGCACTAAAAAAGATTAGCTACATTCTACAAATTCTTTTCCTGCACAGAATATATTAAAAATGGATTCTGAGCTGTAATCAAAGCTCGGTGCTGTACCCCGCACTCCTTCCCTTGCCCCAGCCCAGTTCTGGAAATGCAAATAGCTTGAGGTCCAGTGACACCTCAATAGCAACGTGGTTCTCTACTCCCCTCCTGAGCCTCTCTCCCGTCGTCATTAACTCTACCCCATCGCCGCTTGTCATCCTGACTCCCACTATCAGCCTGGCGCAGCTCCTGCTTGCCAGATCTCACCCCGTCAGCTCGATTCCGGCTACACGTAAGCACCCAAATTCATCCTCCTCCAAGGCCCCCTCCCCGTCCCCGCCTCTCCCCACAAGCCGCCCGCCACATCCCCTGCTGCCCGCGTAGTGAGTGTGGGGGAGGAGGGCGCGGGGCCCCCACTTTCAGTCCTGCTACCTGCCCCCGCCCCGGATCCTTGCCCGCGGCATTGCCGGCCCGGGGACGGGTGTCCGCGCGGGGCTCCGCTCACTCACGCTGCGCAGCGGAGAAGGCCGCGTGGGCCAAGGCGAAGAGTCCGATCCCCACCAGCCCCTTCCACAGCGAGGCGGCCGCCATTGTCCGCCACGGACACCCTCCCCTCCTCAGCCCGGCCGGCCACCGCCAGGGGGCCCGCAACGCCACCGGCGCACGGAGATGGCGTCACCACGGAGCGGGACCACAAAGCCTATGGTGATAGGAGAGACGGGAAGGGCCATAGGTCGAGAGGCGGGGCCAAGAGAGCAAAGCGGCGGGGGGTAGGGTCATAGGTCGAGGGGTGGAGCACAAGGTGCGGTATTGGGTCGGGTGGGCGGTGCTGCGCATGCGCCTTCATAGCCCAGGGGGTGGTGGCTCGCGCAGAGGGGGCTGCTCCTGGCTTTGGCGCCTTCATGGGTGCAGCATCCCCTTAAGGTGGGGGCGGTCTGCGGGGCCCGCTCCCGGGGGCAGAGTCCGAGCCCGCCCCCGTAGGGCCTCGGCTCCTAGCGCTACCCGCCTGGTCCCGCTGCGGACGGGGGTGGGGTCTGCGCTGCCCCGGCAGCCCCTAGCCGCCCTCCGCCGCCCCGGGAGCCCTTTCTCCCCGCCTCCGAACCAGCGCGGCCCGGCTGTCTGCCCGCAGGCTGGGCCCGGGGCCGATCGCTGCGGGGTGGGGGGCGAGAGGAGAGTTGGGTCCGCACGTCCTGGGCGCCTCTGCAGAACAGTGCTGGACAGGGGGGTTGTGCCACAGGCACTAGGGATAACACCCCCCACACTGAGTTCACCTCTGGCTCTGAACCGCTTCTCCAGGTGGCGAGAGAAGTTGCTACTTAGGGGCGGGCAGCCTGATGTCCGGTTGTTTTTTAAGCTGGTGTTTGTCTGAAAGGCATGGGAGCAGCCATCTGGTAGGTAATGCCCAGGCAGGTACAATAGGCCTACAGGGCAGGATGGTTGTCCCACAAGCATTCATCTTCTGCTGCCAATGCATGATCATCCCACTAAGCCATCTCCACACCTTTATCCCACTTTAATCACAGACACAGCATGTTAATATGTATTCATTTTTGATCCTCCAGGTTTTTCCCACTTTCTATGCACAAACCAATGATTATTTGACAGCTTCTCTCTACTACCAGGGGGTAGCTGTGTTCCTCTGTATCCACAAAAACAACAAGGAGTCTGGTGGCACCTTAAAGACTAACAGATTTATTTGGGCATACGCTTTTGTGGGTAAAAAAACCCACTTTGTCTTCTCTCAAGGGTTTCCTTAGGGGAGATGGTAGCACTTTGCCCTCCCTCATTATTTTTCTTATGGGCACTGGTAAAGGATTATGGAGATTTTGTGAACCAGAGGTTTAAGAAGATGGCTATGAGAGTGATGTGTTTGTGTTAAGAAATAGCCAGACATTAAAAATGCCATCTCCTGTTTCCCTGACTTCTCTCATAATTCAGGCTGTCTTACAATAAATAATTTGGAGCAAATCTTTTTTTTTTGTAAAACCCACACTTTTCTGAATTATAATTTCATCCTAATCAAATTTGAAATTAATTATGAGAACTTTTTGGGGCTACCTTTTATCTCCCACTTGGATAAATGTATCCTTGTAGGTACATATCTGCATTGTTGTCTCTGCATACGTAGCCCCGTTAAATCAATGGGAGTTCTGGCTGTGTAGAGTGCAGGATTAGATTTGTAGTCTTTTCTCAAGAAACACTAATTAGAGTACCTTGTCACGGAGGGGGTGAGGACAGAAGATCATTAAATTTGTTCTTCCTCTTGTTCAAAAACCAACATATTGGAGCTAGGAAATAGATAGAATTTGGTTGATTCTAATGGTCTAACAAGATTTGCCCTATAGTAAAATGCAATGATTGCTTTTAATACCTTAAAGGTCAGTTAAATGGAAATTTACAACAAAAATAATATTTAAACAAATAGGAATACATTATGGCATGGGAGAGAGGTTTTGTTAGCATGAGTTTGGGATGAGTGCATTACAAGGGGTGAAGCCATGAGCAAATTATGCAGAACATAAAAAATGAGAGCTGATAAAATTATTCTGCACCGCATCATGCTCTACATGTCATGTATGTACTAAAAACCACGTAAGGATTGTTTTAGAGTTTTTAATCATTTGACTGGGACTTCCTTGTATCCCTCCATCTATACAGTCTCAGACTTTGTCTGCACTAAAAGAAACAAGCATTTCAGCTGTCGGGGTAGCTCTCCATTCCTACCCTTCAATCAGTGGATATCCCTGCGGACGGTGTGTTCTTCCTATTCTGACTTGATTAAATGGAATCTAGGGGATGTTGCAGTTGAACATAAATTAGGGCTGCCCTGGTGCTGCTCTAATTTACTCTGAGAGAAAAGAGTGCCGGAATAAAGTGCCCTCTCTGTTCTTGTGCTTTGTGGAACTTGGGTTCGACAGCAATTTAAGGTTCCTGTTGTATTAAGTCAACGTTCAATTGAAAACTTTTGAAAGAGCCATGTTTTGTTCAGAGTTGGGAATAAGCTCCATTCCTGCGGGGTTTGTAAGCGCCCCCAAACTCCTGGGCGAGTCTAGACAAGGGGGGTTTCGAGGGCAGACGGGGGCTAGCCACGAAGCTGAGGATGCTCTTTCTGCCTGGCAGTTACTCCGCTACAGCAAGACCTGCTCATCAGGTGGCCGCCGGGAGCCCTGCGAACTCCTCCTCCGGTGTGAGCCAGCGGCTGAGGCTGGGCGATTGCCCCGGCTGTGACCCCCCCTCCCGTGCCAAGCAGGCTCTGCGCAGAGCGGGTCCCCGGTGCACAGCCAGGCCCTGCGCCCCCTAACCCCACCCCCACGGCATCCCCAGGCCTGCCCGCGCCCGGGCCGCCCCCCGCTGGCCGCCCCGGCGCCTGCGCGAGCCCCGCTCGCCAGCGAGGCCCTGGGAAGCCCGGAGCCAGGGCCTGCGCGCGGGGGCCGAGCGCTGGCCCAGGTCGGGGGCTGGTGTGCTATGCTAGTCGCTGTGCTGCTGGCGGCCGGGCTGGGCTGCGCGCGGTGCCGGGGAGGCGGCGGGGGTTGAGGCCGCCGGCCCGTGGCCCTAATGGAGGGAATCGTTGTCCGAGAAGGCGGCGAGAGAGTACACTCGGAGACGCCAACCTCCTCATCTCATACTCGCTGCTTCACCCTCACCATCTTACACATCGTGGCTCTTCAAGCACCGCCAGGGCTGCGCCCTTACTGCAGACGAGATACGGCCTGGCCATGATACTACGGTGAGGGCGCCGGCGCCGCCCGCAACACGCCCCACCCCCGCTGCTGCCTAGCAACCGGCCCGTACCGCCCCTGAGCTGCACAACGCAACCAGCGCCCTCACTCAGCCCCCAATAACCAACCCCCAGCTCCCACCGCTGGCTGCTGCCTAGCAACCACCCCGTACCCGCCCCTGAGCTGCCACCCAGCAACCAGCCCCCTCACCTAGCCCCCAATAACCAACCCTCAGCCCCCATCCCCAAACTGCCACCCAGCAATCAGCCTCCTCATCTAGCCCCCCAATAACCAACCCCCAGCTCCCACCCCCGGCTGCTGCCTAGCAACCGGCCCCGTACCCGCCCCTGAGCTGCCACTCAGCAACCGGCCCCCTCATCTAGCCCCCAATAACCACCCCCCAGCTCCCACCCCCGAGGTGCCACCCAGTAACCAGTCCCCTCACCTAGCCCCCCAATAACCAACCCCCAGGACCCACCCCTGAGCTGCCACCCAGCAATCAGCCTCCTCATCTAGCCCCCCAGTTCCCACCCCTGGCTGCTGCCTAGCAACCGGCCCCCGTACATACCCCTGAGCTGCCACTCAGCAACCAGCCCCCTCATCTGGCCCCCAATAACCAACCCCCAGCCCCCATCCCCAAGCTGCCACCCAGCAATCAGCCTCCTCATCTAGCCCCCCAATAACCAACCCCCAGGTTCCACCCCTGGCTGCTGCCTAGCAACCAGCCCCCGTTGCTACCCCTGAGCTGCCACCCAGCAACCAACCCCCTCATCTAGCCCCCAATAACCAACCGCCAGGACCTACCCCTGAACTGCCATCCAGCAACCAGCCCCCTCATCTTGCCCCCTACTAACCATCCCCCAGCCCCAGCTGCTGCCTAGTAACCGACCCCCAGCACCTACCCCCTGAGCTGCCACCCAGCAACTAACCCCCTCATCTAGCCCCCCAATAACCAACCGCCAGGACCCACCCCTGAGCTGCCATCCAGTAACCAGCCCCCTAGTAACCACCTCCCAGCCCCGGCTGCTGCCTAGTAACCGACGCCTAGCACCTACCCCTTGAGCTGCCACCCAGCAACCATCCCCCTCATCTAGCCCCCTAATAACCAACCCCAGCCCCCACCCCCGGCTGATGTCTAGCAGCTGGCTCCTGTACCTACCTCTGAGCTGCCACCCAGCAACCATCACCCTCATCTAGCCCCCCAATAACCAACCGCCAGCTCCCACCCCCGAGCTGCCACAGAGCAACCAGCCCCTCATCTAGCCCCCCCATAACCAACCCCCAGCTCCCACCCCCTGAGCTGCCATCCAGCAACCAGCCCCCTCATCTAGCCCCGAGCATTCCCCATCTGTCCCCCACCCAGCAATCAACCCCCAACCCCTCATCTAGCCCCCAACCAGCCCCTAGCACCTTCATCTAGCACCCACCCAGCAACCAATCCCCAGCATCCATCCGCAAGTGGTCACACGACTCTCAGCTGCCACCCAGTAACCAGTTGATAGCAGCCACCCTCCAGGCTCACTTCCTACATGAGATCAGCCTGGCCATGTCTTCAGTGAGACGCCCACCCTGCCCCCAAGCCATCCAGACCCACCCACTGAACTGACACCCAACACTTATCCACCCATCTGGCTCCCATTGCTGGGGCATGTTGACTGCACAGGATCTGCCTGGCAACAATTTATAGTGAGACACTCTCCCAGGACCTAAGTAAGCATCCTCTGTGCCACCCAACAAATAACCCCATCTCCTATCCACTGAGTCAGACCCGTCCCTGTGCTCGCTGCCTGCATGAGACCAGCCAGGACACGAACCCCTCCATGCACCCTGCACCCCTCATCTAGCACCCACTCTGTAACCCCATCAGGCACTTGCTGCATGGGACTGACCTGGCCGTTACCTACAGTGATGTACTTTCTGTGTGAGATGAGACCATGATTTATGGTGAGACTGACCAGGAAAATGCCCATCTGGGATCTCCCTCACTGAGCCGCCAGCTTAGCCTCAGCATCCACTACTGGGCACAATTCCTGCATAAGAAAGGTTTGGTCATGAGAGGTTGAACTAACTCTAACTCAGGGATTCATGAAAGGTCTATATAGTAGCAGAGGTGTGTCTTTAAAGGTTGCAAGGAAATGTATTTTAGCTAAGAGGTCTTGGGAATATTGAAAGTGGTCTTTTCAGATGGGGGCAGCCTGTTAAAAATGTTCCTGAGTGCAGATGTCACTCTGTGACAACTGATTTCACATGATTCTGACAACTGAGTAAGGAAGGTGCAGTAGGCTAAGAGGATGACAGAGACTTGCTCAGATTCTAGGCCGTGTTCTTTGCCTGGGAGGTATGTGTATAGCATGTTACTTACTGGGTGTTTTAAGCTTCTTTTAAATAAATACATTATATATTGCATCATATCAAGACTAGAGATCTTACATCTAATGGCCATAAGGAATCACGCTGGAGTGTTTATATAATTCCTGACCAACTGACGCTTGTGGCAAAGAGGTTACACATAGAGGCCCTAATCCTGCAATTTGTCTCCTGGAGGTGGACCTCAGTGCAGTCCTGTGCAGAGCTATGTCTGTAAGAATCTCAGAGGTAATAGAGCTTGTCATCAATGAAAGTGTGAGTCTGTGGATCCAAGATTTTACAAAAGTGATTAGTGATTCTAGGTGCCCAACTTGGGACACAAGAGTGGGTCCTCACTGTCAGAAAGTGCTGAGCACCCTCCTGCGGAAAATTAGCTTCTTTTAAGGTATCTCAAGTTGGGCACCCAAAATAACTAGTCACATTTTAAAATCTTGGCCTGGAGCACTAGTGCTAATTCTAACACAGAACTGAGCTGTACAAAGGGCAGGAGGACAAGAATTCTTTACCACTGTCTTCACTACATCCTGTGATGCAGCGTGATGAGACCAGGGAAGTCCTGGGTGGCAGTGGATTTGTGACAACATAAGACTTTCTCATTAGGCAATGAAATTCCAGTGTTCTGTGGCTGGTTTATTCTCAGACTAATCCAATCACAGCCTCTGTCAGTTCCCCCTTTTGTACTGTGGAGATAATACTTACTGTGGTAGGGGGAGTATTTGCATTGCACCCGGAAGATGTAAAGTACTCCGTTTGTTAAATAGCGTTGTTAAACCATTATTGTCCTCATCATTCTTCCTGCGCTATCAGATGCATGAGGCAGAAGTCACACAGTACCAGTCATCCCTATCACAGGCTCATTTTTCCATGTCTTTTATATTCCAGTGTAATAATGCTATTTCAGCTGTTATCAGATATGGAGCGTGCATCTCTTGCCCGGGGGTTGCAGAAGAAATGCTTATTTAGGTAGCCTGTTACCAGGCCTTCTTAAAATATGTCCCAAATATGGCTCACTCTTCTTTCATCCTGCTTGTATTGTTGTAGATAGTTTTGCTGTGCTAGGACCTCTTCATTACTTATTCTATCAATCCATTTCACTTTCAATATTCTATGCGAACACCTACATTGAAAGCTGTTCAATTTGTTGTTAAATACCATTGAAAGGAAACCAGTTAACAAGTAGCCTTGCAGCATGATTACCCCATAACAAATGGATTGTCAAGCAGATGCAATACAGTCAATCCCTTGTAAGTTAACGGAAGGTAAATAATAGAAAGGAGGTCCTGTTCTGTGCCTGAGGTGATTTAGGAATTGACCTTAGGGCTTGCCTATTATAGGGATTTTTGCACCAGTTCATCTGTGCTGTAGTTCTGTAAAGTGGGGCTTGTACCAGTACAATGTAGTTACATTGGGGATTCAGAAATCCCAAATGCAGACAAATACTTGAAGCGGTGTTTTCAAAAGCACCTGAGGAATTCAGGAGCACAACCCCGTTGTTTTAAGGATGGGTGCTTGGCAGTTTGAGGGACATGCTCCTAAATCTCTTGGGTCATTTTGGAAATCTGCCCCATAGTGTTTGTCTTTGAGCAGATGAAACTGTTCTAGTTCACATGTTAAGAGCACTTATCATCCAGGTTGTAGTTCCACCTCTGAATACTTCTCTAGAATGAAGCAATCAAGTGGGAAATAGATATTATTTGAGGTGTAATGTGGCCTGTATAGAAGCAATTCTGTGCAGGAAAATATCCTTTGCAACCCTTTATAATTTGGTTGGATGGGTTCCAAAAAGGGTAATTTCTACAAAGATGTATAACAGTCTCTCTCTGATCAGGTTTTTTTTTTGTTTTTTTAATGAAATGCTGCTCAAAACTGAACATTTCTAATCAATAACTGATTAGACTGTGTCTGTGATCTCTGCAAAGTATTAACTGTATTTTGGGGTTATAATAGGTAGGGTAAGGCCGGTGGGCTACAAGTGATTTAAACTGTGCCATTCCAAGCCTTGTCTAGATTAGAGTTAACTCATTTGTTGTTAACTCGCATTCTATATCTCCATTAAAACTAATCTGGTGGATTGCATCCATGCTCTGTTCATACGCATGTATCTAGGATTTGTTCAGCCTCCTCGTGTCTACATTCTCACAGCATTCAATCCCATTAAATGCAGTGATTTGTGCCAAGCATCGCTGAGTTCCTGGATCCAGCTGACTTTGAAGGGCTTTGTGGTAGAGCTTCTCTGTCTATGTGGGGATTGTGCATGGAAAAGTCACTTGAATGAAAATTCCCACACTCCATCCTTTCACCAGTTCCAGAAATCCATGGGGCCAGAAGGCAGCACTCCATCTCTCTGTTATCTGCTTGTTAGTTTCCTTCCCTGTGTGTTGCTTAGCTGTTTGTGAGCCTGGATTCCTGGGCTGAGCTGTAGTGAGAGATGATACCATACTGAGAATTCTCTTTAGCTGTAGGAAGTGAGTTATCTGACAAAGGTGCACTATGTAGTTGCAGGTATTTCAAGACTCAGGAGCTGACTGATGCAGTGGAGAGAGGGGTGATGGGCAGATAGATGACCTTTTCGTGCATTGTGTCGTACCACTGGAGGACTGATTTGGATCAACATTGGAATCTTGCCTTATCGTGGAGCTTCATGGGTATTAACATGATCAAGATGACATGATTGAAACCAGCAGTGGAACTGAGATGACATGATGGAATCAACACATTGAGGGGTTTAGGAGTATGGGCAGAGAGAGCTAGAATTGAGCTAAAAGGAACAGTCAGGTTATGACTTGTCCACAAATCTTAGTCTAGACAAGTCCTTACTAAGTATATGTTTAGGATTGAAAAGTAGCCTCCAGTATTTAATATTGTTGCTAGTATTAAATGGCTTTTATTTCAGTTTTCTTGTTGGTTTAGTTCTAATTGGCATTGCATGATTAGGTGCTTGTGATTGAGCTCATCAAGCTGGTAGCTATCGTACTGCAAATGTCCTCAGCAAAAACACTGTCCAAAAGTTGTGATTTTTATCCATTCAGCTTCTTGGGTGTTGGTGCCCTATTTTCTCATTAATTTTAAAACAAATGAAGGAAGGTTGTTTCCATCCATGTGCGTATGAGTTGGTACAGCCCCAGCTAGAGAAACTTAGTTCTTTAGCCCAAGCTGTAATAACTCATGCTTTTATTTCTGGAGATCCGTGGTGTGTCAGCCAAGATGGCAGTTACACAGTTTTTCAGACTTCCTTTTGACTCCACTTGTCGCTTCAGGTTATCGTCTTTGTTCTACCATTACCCTTATCCCATTCCAGGGTTGTTCTCCCATCATTTCTAGAGGATGAGTCATGTAATTTGGATCCTAGACTAATCTGTAATGTGCTTTTTTTCCATCTGCACTTTCCTAAACTGAGTTTAGAGAATCAATAGCTGAATGAATAACACCAAATACATACTTTTTCAGGGGTTGCATAGGAAAAGCTGTACCATTCTCTGCCTCTATATGGCTTTAGGGGAAATATTGGAAATTTGCCTCTTTTGAAGATTGATCACAAGTGTGGAATTAGGAAAAATGAAAGCTAATCTCTTGAAGTGCTGTAGAAGCTGTTTGGACCCTGATTGCTCAACAACGGCTAGCTAAAAACTGCACAAAGTAAACTACTTAAGCTTCATCTTTGCCTGTAAGTCCTCAGACTCTCAAGTAAATTGGACTCAGTATTTCTGATCCATCAGAATTTGAGTTTGGGTACTATAAAGCTGCTAACTAAGCACAGAGGATGCCAGCACAGGTGTAACATATGTTGGGTTGGATGGTATTGTGAAGAATTAGCTGATTCTGGGCTGAAAACCTAGCTGCTAATTCCATTAGAAAGCACTGATATCTGATCTCTTTCAGCTGTATCTCTTGCCAGTAAAACACAATGCTAGGGTTCAGCTTTTTCATATTTTCACTGTAAATTATAACCTCTCTCTCTCTCTTTCTCTTGCTGAGTTTGTATCTCTCTCATAAATTGTGCTGTAGGCTAAAGTCTGCCTGCAATAAAAGAGGTAGGCACAGCAGTGAATTATTTCAGCACATTGGAAAATAGCATTTTGATGGTCTTTGTGCTTCACGCAGATGTTTAAAACAAAGTTCTCCCAACCCAGGCATCACAAAATGTAAGAGAATTAAAGCTGTGTTCATAGACAGTACGTAATCTTAATTTTAAACCCTAGCTCAGAAATATTCAGAAACACCTAAAAAGCCTATGAGACTCCACTGTTTGTTGGAAAGGTAAATGTGATGAAAACTGTTTGCTTTAGCTTCTTATTTCAAAATGATCCAATTAATCTGCCATCCTGGCCTTTAAACTTTCCATGCCCTTGCTTCTCCGCATCAGCAGGCTCGCCACCTCCAGGCCAGGTTCAGGGAGAGGTTTTTATAAGTGTTACCAAACTAAAACAATAAACCAGCTCAGATTGTGGCATCACCAGAGTGGAGCTCCAAGCCAGCAATCTTGGCCTGAGATTTTATACTATTCCCCAGCAACGGTAAGAAGTAGTAACATATACACATGGTACAGAGAGAGAGAGCTCACTGTGTGGCTCGAAAGCAGAAGTTCGTCCAATAAAAAATATTACCTCACCCACTTTGTCTCTCTGAAGTTTATTGTCATCTAGGGATTTATCCCTGGCCCTTCAAACTAATGCTGTCTTAAAGCCACAAAATTTCTGTTGAGAGGGTCAGTTACACCTAAAACCAATGCAAGGCAAGCAGGATTTTGCCTAGGTGTCTCCCATGTTTCAGTATTCATCTTCAACGTAACACTGGACCATTGTCAAAACAGATTTGTTTTGGGCATAGCAACATTGTCCCTCCCTCATAGGTAAATCTGAATGACAAATGTGCATTTAGAAGTGAGGATGTGCCGCCCTCTGGGTCAGACCCAGGGTGCTTGAGCTCTCATTTTTGTGTATGTGTATATATATTTTTGCGTACTATTTAGTGATTCCGTTTATAGTAAGGGGACTTATTTTTGCTCTTTAACATGCTGTCTTTCAGACTCTTCACTCTGTTAACACACACAAGATACAGTATCTTTAGGGCTCAGATGGTCTTCTTAGCAGACATTATAGGTTTATCCAATCCTTTCCCTCTCCTGCTTTCCATGGAACCAGAAATTTATTTGACAGGATATTGCAAGGAGCAACAGGTGTTGAGGAATTTTAACTTAGAAGCAAGTATTGTTAGGATGCCTCTAAATTGTTCGTATGTGCACAGGGTCATGTACAGATCTGTTTGTGTTAGACTGAAAGCTGGACTGCAAAGTGCAGAAAGGCACCTGCTAGCAAACCAGCTTGATCAAATGAAGTACTACTTTGCAAAGATTAAAAGATGTGAAGCAGATGAAGAAAGACATGAGCCCTTAGAAATTCACAAAGCAGGTGTCCTGTGGAGGGTCTTATCAAGCCCTACAAGCTTCGAAATGTTTAAAATGATCACTGAATGAACCTCCTGGGTTGTATTAAGGAGACTGACGAGGTTGATGGTTATTCTTACAGTTTCAGATATTCATGACAGTCCTAAAATCATCTCTTTCCAAGACAATACATCCATTGTGCATACGAAGAGGGGCTTAACACCCCATACATCAGTCCAGTCAGGTTTCTCTTTGGGTACTAGTTGTCGTGTACACTTGAAAAATCTGGAGCAGGCAAAAACCTAAGAAGAACTTTATTCTGAGAGCTCCTCTCGTTAATTCTTGGTCACTTTGCTTCTGTGGGTGAAGCTGGGACTTTCAGTATAACTTTAATACTGGTGAATTTGTGCAATAATTAGCACGTTAAGATTGCCCTTATGCCAGTAAAAAAAGTTGAAGATTCTTATGTTCTTTGAGTGTTACATAAAAGATGAGTGTTTTCTATATGAAAGGAATGCACAGCATTGTCCTTATTCTATGGCAAATGTATCCCCCTGCCCCTACGAATCAGCTGAGTCAATAACAACTCGTGAGCTGGCAGCAGCAATATGCTAGGTGCTTTCTGATCAGCCGGTTTGCAATATTGTGGTTTTAGTGCATGGACCTGCAATTTGTATAGTGCCTTTTATTTGCAATACAGTCAACTGACCAAGCAAAGGGAGTCTTAAACTCAGCTCCACATCATTCCTCTTCCTCGTTTCCAGGTGCTACACTGCACTAAACACCTTCCTAACAAGTTGGCAGGACTGATTTCCACCTGGGACTCTAGTATTGACACTGCCCCTTTTTTATCAACCTGGAAGAGATCTTTTATCCTGGTTAGAAATCTTTCAATCCTCTAAAGCCTTTATGGCGCCCTAACACACTAATAAGTATGTATTCCTCAATTCTAAAAAGAATGCACAACCATCTCTGTGTATTTTCCCTCAGCAGTGTAAGTATTTTATTCTCTTCTTTTATATAAATGTTTATAGTTTGGGAAGGTGTCATGGGAAACAGGGCAGTTTCTGTGTATGAACTGTTTATACGTGGGAGAGTTTCCAGTCAGTGGGATGTATATGGTTTGTCTGCCCACATCTGAGGTGTGTTTCCTGGATATAATAGCTGCATCCTAGCAAATGCTAATTCTTTCCACCCTTGCGAAGCGGTGTGCTACCAATATGTGCATTCTGCAGGTCAGTATGCTAGGAAGATGTTCTGATGAATTTTCTTTTTTAAAACAGGTTTTAGGTTTTACTGCTCTGAGAAGCTGGTGAGGAGCTCGCACAAATTCAGAGTTTAGCTACCACATCTCCTGGTGGAAATTAGATGGTTAATATTTACAGATGTTGCAAGGCTAACACTTTGTGTCTTTATTTCCAGGTGTTCTGATGGGCGTCATCCTTCGATATGGAATTCACGTTCCCAGCGATGTTAATAACGTGACCTTAAGTTGCCAAGTGCAGACCAGTCCAGCTACTTTGTTAGTAAATGTTAGTGGGAAATATTATGAGTATACCCTGAAGGGGGAAATCAGCCCTCATGAACTTAATAACGTTCAAGATAATGAAATGCTGAGAAAGGTGAGCTGCTTTGTGCTTGGAAATGTTGCACGGCATAGCTCTTGGTAAATGTCCAAGACAGGATTTGTTAAATGGGTCCAATTCTGTCCCCTTTGCAACAGATAGGAATTTTGTTCTCAGCTGCAGCAGGGGCAGGATTGAGCTCAAACCGTAAACCAGAACAATAAATATATTCTTACTAAAGTAGCTAATTATATTGTACAAGGCACAAATTAAAGGATTGCATGTCATATTACTCTTGTTAGTCTTGTAGCTTTCATGTCAAACTGTCTTGTCTGATTATATATAAAATATGCAGCATATTCTGATTACTGTGATTTCTTTTGTCTCATGAAATCTTAACTTCAACAGATTTTATTCTTTTTGAACAGGTGACTTTTGATCCTGAAGTGTTTTTCAATATCTTACTCCCTCCAATTATATTTTATGCAGGATACAGCTTAAAAAGGGTATGTCTCATTGCATTTCATTTTATTTGAAAGTCAGAGGTGTGTAAAATGCTTGTAGCTCTGAAAGTGCAGTAATACAGAACAAAGGTCATTAGGCCTCCTTTGCAGTGCACAGTCCTACATTCTGTCTTAGTTATTTCTAGAGTGGTCATTGCCAGAGTGACTAAGCACAAAGGTTCTCATGCTGTCCTATACTGTGGTGTTTGTGTACAAAAAAAGGAGAAAAGCTTAAAAAATATAATTGTGACTTGTATAATCTTTGTCTGAAATCTCCAGTTTTTGTTCAGATTTGCACTCAGATGTGAAGGTGCATGTCTGCCTGATTCCTTGTAAAATTTCTGTCTGTGTCCCTCCTCAAAATACACAAGCATAAAGGATCAGGTATGGGAATTCCTGTAAAAAAGCAACGAAGACTGGGGAAATGGAAACTAGCCATGTCAGAGACTTGAGTCCAGTACGTGTTAGAATATTGTGTATGGGTCAGAGCTGTCTCTTGGGATCCAGAAGTTATTGAGGCAATTGGTACCAAGGCTTACAAAAAGCAGAGGTAGGGGAAGTCGGCTTTTTGGCTGTGGTCACTGAGGAGACCATAAACTTCCTGAGGAGTTCCCCGGGAGGCAGCTGTTACAAAACCATTTACAAGCACTTAAATCAAATTAGGTCATGTGAAGCTTTTTTGCAGGTTTGAAATGAGCATCAGGGTCCTTGTCCTAGCCAAATCTATGAAGTGCTACTATGTAAGGAAGGAAACATGAGCCTGTTTGGCTCATGTAAAAGGAAACAATCCTTCCAGGCTTGGAAATCCCCCAGTCCTCAGCAGCAGCAATCTGCTAAATAAGCTGCTAAAAGCAAACAATTTGTTCCTTATTATTAATTCTTAGTAGTAGTATCGTGGTAGCACCCAGGGGTCAGATCATGGATCAAGACCCCGCTTTGCTGGATGCTGTACAAACACACTTTGATTGCCCCAGAGAATTTACAATCAAAATATAAGATGAGAGGTTGACAGCACTTCCTTAATGTGTATGGTCTGAGGAGCGTACCAACAGTTTGAATACAAAGCCCCGTACAGCTGTAATGCAGTGTGTTTCTTCTCTTCTAGAGGCATTTCTTCAGAAACTTGGGGTCCATCCTAGCGTATGCTTTTCTTGGAACGGCTATCTCCTGTTTTGTGATAGGGTGAGTATTTGAAGTCCATCCACAGGTTTTGGCAATATGGAGGGCTTGTAGTCTGGTTGTTAGTTTGTGCCAACACATCTGTGGTGCTGTTACCTATGCTGGCTAGATTAAGGGTAGTATGGAGATGCCTATCCATTCTGTAATCACATCTTCACTTGCAGTATAACATATCCTTAATGTGGAGTAAAATGGAGTGATACGATTTGAGCACAGGACTTAGAGCTAGGACTCCTGGGTTCTAATCCCAGCCCTGACAAGATACTCAACCTCCCTGTTTCAGTTTCTTTAAAGGAGGAATTAATACTATTTGCCTACCTTTCAGAGGTGTTGAAGATCAATTAGGGTCTCACAAATATCATACTGTAT
This sequence comes from Chelonoidis abingdonii, assembly GCF_003597395.2. Classification (NCBI taxonomy): domain Eukaryota; kingdom Metazoa; phylum Chordata; order Testudines; family Testudinidae; genus Chelonoidis; species Chelonoidis abingdonii. Next base: position 101,236,107 of record NC_133776.1, on the reverse strand, counting down.
TTCTTGGTTTCTAGTTACTACTGCAATAAATAGAATATTGATATAAAAATATTAAATTGGGTTTAAAAGATTTCCAGAGATTTTCACAGGTCTTTAAATGCCAGGTATTACTTACAAGACTGGATCAGTGAAAGAATTGGTAGATATAAGTAATTAGTGAGGCACTGGTATGAAATATAGAGGGTCGCACAAACTGCATAGTGGTTTAAAAAAACAACCCCTCAACACCAGAACTGTAATAGTGTCTAAACTGAAAACTTGGCCTAAGAGTAGTGGTTTCCACAAATGTCATTTTAGTGTTAGCAATAAAAAAAATCTCCCAGAGGGATTAAGGACTTTGGGAGTTGCTTCAGGAGCAGTATGGAACGCTGTTGTGCTGTGATCCCTTCTTTTGGTCTGTGGTAGGGCACAATCCTACTAGACTGCAGAAATGCAGCAGAAATCTAGAAGATGATGTAAACTTTTAACAAATGAAATTACCTATTTTAATTTTCTTTGCCTGAAAGATATGGAAGTACCTCAGGGTAGAAGGAGTTACTCTAAGTAACACAGGATAAGGCTGTTGAAGTAATTAGTAGATTTTTCCCTTCTTTCTTCTTTCCAGGAAGCCAACTATTTCATACCTTCCCTTTCCCCCACACATGCTGTGTTTGATCTAACCTATAATTAGTGATGTGATGGCTTTTAGCTACCAGGATACAATATGTGCATATGTAGCAGTAACTGAAGCAAATTTATGTTTGAAAATGTCCCTTAAGACTATTGCAAGAGAGCAGGAGAATTACTGTGACATGTTAAATTGGCAAGTTAATGGGGCTTGGGTTTGCTCCCGGATATTGTTGGTTCTGTCATGCTGTGATTCTATTTAGTATTATTCATCCATACAGACAGAGGGAACTAATTCTTATTCTAAGTAGTAAAAATGTGAGAATTACATAGGATGCTCTCAAGAGGAGATTGTGGAAGATCAAAGCAACCTCAGCCTCCATATAGACTCGTCTTAAAAAAAGAGAGAGAAAGAGGCATGTTCCAAAGTCAGTGAAAGGTCATTACATTGACCAGTCATATAAAACATTGTGGAAATTAAACCACTTGTGAGCTGGGGGAGGTGCATTGGTCTGTGTTACACATTCCACAAGCTGCTGACATATTTATCCTGTCAGACTGCGTGTATTAAGTAGCTTTATGCACGGAGTAGTTCAGATGTTAAATCCATTTGCTGCTAACCACATATACAGCACTGTTTATTGGTTAAGTGGGAGTTGGGGGCAAGTCTGCAAAGCGCTAAGAGCCCTCATCTATGATCACAGCCCAACCCGTCAAACTCTGCGGTTCTTGTTTAATGTGAATATTGAATAAAATATTGTGTATTGAGATAACTTTACGGGTTAAACTTGCAAATTCAAGTGAATTGCATTGTTAAAACAATATTCAGATGCTTTTCAAATATCCAGGCATGTCTCTGCTTATTCAACAGGTCAATCATGTACGGCTGCGTAGCACTGATGAAAGTAACCGGGCAACTTGGAGGAGATTTTTACTTTACAGACTGTCTGTTGTTTGGTGCAATAGTATCAGCTACTGACCCAGGTATATTGTGATCCTTGTTTCTCCTCTCGTGTTACCAAAGTATTGTTCTGTTTTGGGTTGTGGGAAGGGAGATGTGTGGCTTATGGCATCTTTCCCTGAGTTTTGAAGTTTAAGCAAATTATGACTCATTTTTAGGGGTAAAATTGATCTCCATCAAGAAAAATAATATTTGAATTATATACAAAACTGCCCCCCTCCAAAACCTTGTCCTCACATTAACATCGTTGGGAGGCTTTCTGTTGACTTTAGTGGGGTTTAGTTCAGGCACACAGTGAGTGTGGCAGATGTTAGCCTCTAGCACCCTGTGCAAGCAATCAGCACTGCTCAAAGTGTGTGAATTCAGGGTGTTTTCAGGGTATGTGTTAGACAATCTCTAGCCTCAACGTTTTGCATGGATAAGATTTTTTTATATTAATCTAAAATATGAACTGGCTCTGTCTAACCATAACAAGAACAATGGTGATTTTTTTTTTTAAAAAAATTAATTTCAATCTGCAGAGCTCTTTAGATTTACAAAGTGCTATACGAATGCTAAATGTTGTTATATTTGAATGCAGCAAGGTTTTTTTTTTGCTTATTAACTGTCTTCATCACATTTGTACTCATCAGTATAATCTAATCTAAGAACACAGAGCAAAAATTTGCCCTCTTTTTTTCTGGATGAGTAGAACTTGAATTTCTTCCATTGGTCCCTTACTTCTCAGCAAATTTGAGTAAATCCTTCAGAGGTCTGAGACACTGCAGCTAGCTCTGCCTCCTAAATTACAGCTGTTCTTATCATGTGTCTACATAGCATCTGGGAGGGCATCTCCCAGGGTATGTCTACTCTGAGAAGTTGTCAACAAAACTTTTGTTTTAAAAAAACTTTGTACTTGAAAAAGCCCCCCGCGAAAGACACAAGTTTTGCCGACGCGAGTAGCAGTGTGAACGCGGCTTTGTCGAAGCTAATGCCGCTCATGGGGCTGAAAGTATTGCCAACAAAGTACCAGCAGAGAGCGTTTACGCATGCTGACTTATAGTGACAAGGCTGTGTCGACACAGCCTTGTCGCTAAAAGCTGCATGGTGTAAACAAACCCTCAGTGCGGGTAGACAGACATGCATTGGCTCTGCTCTAATGCTCTACACTAAAAATTGCAATGTGGCCACTGCGGCACAGGTGAGCTTGCTTGGGCCAGCCATCTGAGTATGTGCCCGGGGAGCAGGCGGGATTGCATTAAGGTGTGTAGCCTGTGCTGCTGTGGCCATGCTGCCACATGGCCGGCTGGAGCTCATGTCTACCTGTGCTGAGAAGCACCCTTCGAGATGCCATGTAGACATACCCACGTAGACCTGTTTGAAAGCTGATATTGACATCCTGTGTTGTACAGAGTGGGCAGATTTTGTGTATGTGCAATGCCTGTGGCTTTTTCTCAATCTGGACAATAAAATGAATGCCCATGGTTATTCTTGTCAGATGGAGTTTGACTCCTACCTCCTTATCTCACCCAACAATTACTTTCCGTTTAAAAAAAAATAAAATAAAAAAACCACCATAGCATCCTAAAATAATGGTCCAAAACATATCCTCTTCGCATAGAGTCACTGCCTTGTTTTGTAGCATTGCTGTACGGTATCGTAGTATTGTTCAATATACTGTAAAAGTTGTGCCTGTACACTTAATACAGTCAAGTGACACTGACAGTTACCCCTTAACAGAAGACTTTAAAATATGAGCTCAAATCCTGTCCTAGCTTCTCCCAGTGTGTTTTGTGTTGTCCATTTGTTGAGACTGTTAATTCTTCTGGGCAGGGATTGTCTATTCCGTGTCTTCTGCAGCGCCAAGCACATCGTTAGTGCTTGACAAATGATTCTCCTTATGGCTCCCATTCAGGAAAGGCAGTTAAGTACATGCGTATGTCTCCCTGACGTCAATAGGACTTAAACACGTGCTTAAAATGAAGTATCTGCATTAGGGACTTTCTGCAATGGGCATGTTTTCTTGAACCAACCTGTTTTTGGTCATTGGGTCCTATGCTGCTTCAGCCTGAATAGAGTATTTATTACACCTCTACCCCGTTATAACACCACCCGATATAACATGAATTCGGATGTAACGCGGTAAAGCAGCGCTCTAGGGGGAGCGGGGGGGGGGGGGGCAGGGCTGTGCACTACAGCAGATCAAAGCAAGTTCAATATAACACGGTTTCACCTAAACGCGGTAAGATTTTTTGGCTCCCAAGGACAACGTCATAGGGAGGTAGAAGTGTACATGGATTTTAATCTCCTGTCAATCAGTGAATGCCTTTGTTTGTGTGTCAATGGGTTAAAGCTCCTTGAATATGGATATCTGAGTTTCTTGTCTTTCATATGGTAATTGTTTTAAAAGGGTTTTTAGGGCAGTCACATTGCATTAGTCCAAGCCTATGTGAGAAATGCGTCATGCAAAGGCACACAGGGGCAAGAGCAAGGATTACATTGTATGACATCTTGCTTATTCTAGACATTCTTACGGTTCCCATAAAACTGACCATAAAACTTGATTTCTTTTCATTACCAACTCAGAGTCAAACAGTTGCAGAAACAATAGATCAAATTCCAATCTCTGTTACACTGCTGTAAAACCAGAGCAACTGGAGGCAGAATTTGGCCCATTGTTTTGTTGTTTCCAGATAACCCCAAAATTCTTACATGTACTGGCACTTTCCTTGATATTGGTTCATACTGATATTAACGAGCGCTTCTAAGATCTTATGATAAAATCAAGACTACTCCAAGATTAAGATAGAATTAAAAAAGGCCTCCACAGGGGATAACTCTTCATTATACAGGGGAGAAACAGGTCCTTGTTCTGCATGTAAAAAACAACATAAACTGTAAAAAAAACACAAAGTTGAGTGGGCCCAGGGAAGAGTAGCAAAGACTGCATGAAGCATTGTTACTCTGAGAAGCAGACTAGTAAAATATGAAGGAAGGTAGAATTCTAGAAAGGCCAGGTTTGCTTTATATATATCTACATAAAAAAAGTAATGGCGTCTTTGAAATGTCTCTATTTTTCTGTTTGTCAGTGACTGTTCTTGCCATATTCCATGAGCTTCAGGTTGATGTTGAGCTGTATGCCCTTCTCTTTGGTGAAAGCGTCCTCAATGATGCCGTTGCCATAGTGCTGTCTTCGTAAGTGTGTTCTGTTTTTAATTGTTATGTATGTCACATGTGAGACAATAAAGATAACCCAGTGTTGCATCAGAGAAAATATAAATATCAATGTTTATAATAATCAGAATTCATTACTAATCCACCTAATACAATTCTCTGTATTAATCACCCTCTAATTAGCCTATCAATGAAAGACTGCTTCTGGGAATTGAAAGGAACACTGAGGCCATAATTACAGCTATTACAGTGCATGTTTTATTTATTTATTTATTTTGCCTATTGAATGAGTCAATAGGGAATCTTACCACCCACCTATAATGTGAAAAAGGAACAACACGTCTGCTCTTTTGCTGTGACATGCTGCTAATGCTACTCACGGCTGAGATCACTCTCAAATAATTCTCCACCCACACACACTTGCTTTTCCTCTAGTGGCAGTACTTGGGAAAGCAGCTGCTTCTTTTCACCTTCCACCTGCCATTGCATTGAGAAGAAGACAGTTGTTGCAACTGTAGTTAACATCTGGACTGAGAGCATCAGTGACAGAAATTCAGTGTCTCCCTAAATCAAGTGGATGCTTTGGGGGAGGGATAGCTCAGTGGTTTGAGCATGGGCTGCTAAACCCAGGGTTGTGAGTTCAATCCTTGAGGGGCCATTTAGGGAACTGGGGTAAAAATCTGTCTGAGGAGTGATCCTGCTTTGAGTAGGGGGTTGGACTAGATCTCCTGAGGTCCCTTCCAACCCTGATATTCTATGATTCTTTAAAACTTTTCTGCATCTGTAACATATTTTTCCTGCATATTCATTGTATTTGTTGTCATGAAAGTTGTTTTGAAATATATAGTATTTGTGATCATAGCAGATTCATTTATGGTTAACGTGAATGCAGAAAATAATTTAGATCTTCTGAAATATTTGAGAACCCAGACTGATAATTGTCCACATTTTAATTACAATGTGTGGATCAGTCCTGCACCTCGTATCTGAGCAGTACTTACTAAATGGAGTAGCCTATTGATGTCTCTTCGACTATCTGTATTAATCTCTTTTTGTTTTTATATTGGGTCCATCACCAGAGTATGTAAGTGTTGCATGATCCAGCCATATTTAAGATGTGTCCCAGCATAAAACTGAACGTGAAGGGTGTGTGGCAAGATTCTGGGTGAGAGGAGGTGAATATGTTGCACATCACAATGATGAAATTCAGGGCTGGTCTACACACCCACTCGCCTGTGAGAACCTAAGTAAATAAATCAATTGCAATTCATCCCTTTTGTTGTGTTGGTGCAAATTCTGTATGTGGAGGCTCATATTTCAGATTATGGGCATCCTCTTCTGATTAAATTAAATCGAAATAAAACACTCTTCTTCAGAAATCAGAACATTCACTTGGACACCTTGTACCAGCATAAAAATGGCATGAGCTACAATCCATTGAGTTATTTTGGTGCAAGTTTGTGGGTAGCCCTCCCCTCGAAATGGGGCAGAGTGACAAAGGTAGAGGTGTTTTAAGTGACCTAATACACATCCTCTTAGCAATGGTCCTGTAACGAGGCCTCGCAGACAGAAACACGCTGTTTAAAATATGCCCTAGGTTTGTGATACAGAGTGTGTTACTGTGACTAGCTGATTACATTGAAGACCTAAACCTATAATCTTCAAGGATTTCTCTTTGTGAGGATTTGATGCATACCAGTTGCATAGCATACTGACCAGGTTACCTATCTTTAGTAAGTTGGCTACAGAAACCTCTTCCTTGACACACACAAAAAAAGAACTAATTTTTAAGTGCAACAGGAGAGTCAACTCAGTCTTGTTTGCAGTTGAAGATAATTACTGTGCTGGGAGTCCAAAGCTCTGATTTGTTGTCTCCCTTTTACTGAGGTAGTTCTTGAGTATTTAACAGAAAAAGGCAAGTCTTTGGAGATTGCTTAGGTAAAATTCTGGAATTGCACGTAGGCTTAGATCCTGCCTGCCCAGCATCTCCAGGACAGCTTTCCCCCTCTTAGGGTTTGTTTGTCCTACAGCGCTGCAGTTGTGCTGCTGTAGCATACTGTGGATGGGTCCTACAGTGATGGAAGGGGTTTTCTCATTGCTGTAATTAATCCAGCTCTCTGAGAGGGAGTAGCTATACGTTGATGGAGGAATTCTTTAGTCCAGTGCTTCTCAAGCTATCTGATATGGGGGACCAGCAACCTTTTTTCCCCAGTGTCCCAGGGACCGGTGCCATATTATTATCCTCTTAGACGCTCTTATGAGAAAACTCGCCGCGGACTGGCAGCCGACGGCTCGTGGACCGATGCTGAGAAGCACTGCTTTAGTCTACTTAGCAGCTTCTATGCTGGGGGTTTGATTGGCTTAACTTTGTCACTCAGGAGTGTGAATTTTCCAGACCCCTGAGTGATGCAGCTAAGTCAACCTAAATTTTAAGTTTAACCATTTCCAGTTTCCCCTCAGGGTTGAAAGGAGGGGAATGAATTGAATAGTTAGCTGTGTTGTGGTGCATTTGCATTACCTACTTCTATTTCAGTCACGAAAGGTGCTTTGTAAATGCAAATTGTATTCTGCTCTACTTTCTTACTATAACAAGGGGGAAACTACATGCATAGTTGTTGGTTTTTAAAAACATTTAAGTATTTTGCTGCTCTTGCTTAGGAAAGAACTAAGGAAAGATTAACATTAGAATAGGGTGGTGCAGCATTCGTTTAAAAAGCCTTAACTTGGATAGTTTACCGTTAAAATTCAATCTAGTAATAATGTGAATCTGTTGAAATAGTGGGTCAGGAGAAAACCACAAACTGCAGTTTAACTGAAGTTTTAATGTGGACAGAAGCTATGTGGGGCATTGAAATTGCCAAAGCCTCTGTTGTTACACTTGTTCCTAAAGACTGAAGCTGTTTATCGCCATGGTATCTGAGCATCTTCGATAGAAAATGAATAGTGAAATCCCTGTTGGGTGTCATGGAGTCTCTGGCACTTCTCCCTTTACGGGACAGTTTTGGAGTCTGTTGGGCTTTGGTGGGGTGGGGTTGGGAAGGCTTTAGGAATAAAAGTAGTGATTGAATTGTTGCTTATGGCAGAAAGACTTTATCAAAGAGAGAGGCTTTGCAGGGTTTCCTAAAGATGGTCAGGGTCTGGTTTTGCTTGATCTCCTCTGGAAGACTGTTCCATAGGCAGATCACCTGAGCTGTGTGATCTGCATTGTCCCCAAGGAGCACAGCTATCACAGGTTCATAGATCAAAACTTGGTCTTTGATGTAACTGGGGATTGATCCATGAATTACTTTGAAAATTAGAACCAAGGACATAAACTGGCATTAGGAGCTGACCGGGAGCCAGTGGAGGGACTTGATCACAGACCTGGTGGGCTCACAGCAGCCTGAGCCATGGAGAAGGGAGCAGCTGACGTCCGTACCACCTGGATCCTGTGCATTGTCTTCAAGTTCAGCTTCCAGTACCATGAGCTGTAGTGATCTAGCCTGCAGGGGACACATGCGTGGATCACTATGGCCAGATCCTCATCTGGGAGGAAGGGGTGATGTTTCCTAGCAAGCTGCAGGTGATACTGAGGCCACCTGACCATCCAAGCTTAGCGGGGAGTCACACAGGGCCTTGAGCCTTCACACCACTTTGACAAATGGGACTGTGTGCCTTCAATGGAAGGTGGTGACAATGTTTTGGCCACCTCTTCAAAGCTTTTCTTCTTTTCAACCTGCATCACTTCGATCTCACCAGGGTTCAGCGTGAGCCGGTTGATCTTCGTCCAAGAGCCAATTTCCTGTAGGCTTCCTGGCATTTTAGTAGTAGGGGTGGCTGTATCATTTGAGAATGAGAGCAAGAGTTGAGTGCCACCAGCATACTGTTGGTAGCTAAGCCCATGGCATCCCAGTCTCTCTCCCAGTGGTCTCATGGAGATGTTGAAGACAGGATGGATCCCGGCAGGTGAGAGCCTTTAGAGAGGAGAAGCAGTTACCATCATCACTCTCTGAGCACTGGAAAAGAGCAACAATTAGAGATACAGTCGCTCTGGGCCATGTGTCATGTAGGAGTGTTAGCAGTACCTTGTTGACCACTGTGTCAAAGGCTGCAGGGAAGGCCGTCAATGTGAGTCTGGAAATCTTACCTGTGTTCACAACTGTGAGGAAATCATCTTTTAATGCCACTAGAGCTGTGTCCTGGTGCAAACCCTTATTGTGAGGGGTCCAGGATGTTGGCTGATGTCACACATTGTTGGAGTTTAGTGGTTTCTACTTTCTCAGTGATTATTCCCAGGAATGAGAGGTTTCATATGTGACGGTAGTTAGAGAGAGCTTCAGGATCACACATTGGCTACTTGAGGACTAGTGAACTGTTGAATTTTTCAAGGAGTTTGGTTGCTGTGCTTCTGAAGGAAGCATTGACTGTGCCCATTCACTTTTACCAGCCAGGAGGAGCATGGATCTTTCACAGTTGTGGCTCTAATATTTTTCAGGGCTTCTTGAGCTTTGGCATGGGTGATGGGACCCAGGGGTTCATTCTGGAGTCTGTCTTGGCTTGTGACATACAGAGTATGCTCGGGGGATTAGCTGTGCCAGGGTAGGATCAGAGGTTTCATTGAACCATGTCCCAGTGGTGTAAGCAAAGCCAGGTGTTTCATCCAAAAGGAGATCAGGGATGGTGCTGACTTTGCGTTTGGCAGAAGGAGCTTCAGGTTATTTTTTCCTACTCCGTTGAATGATATTATTGATCAAGAATTTGGCTTTAGGTGCCTAGGATATATCCTAGTGGGTAGTGTTCTAAGGAGTTGTTTCTTCAACAAGTGACAGTGAGGGCTTGGGAAGGAGTGGGGTAATGTAGTTCAAGGCCCTTTGAGGGTTCTGGTCTTCCATGTCTCCACATCCCTAGAGTCTGGCCGTGTTGTGCTGTAGTCCAGAAGATTTGCATTATGGTCCTTAGACAGGCGCCATAGACAAAGGATGGTGGTGTACTGCTGGGTTGTGGTGGGAAGGTGAGGAGGTGGATTTCCTCCCTTTTCATTTTACCCTCTTCTTTGTCATCACCACTTCCCATTTCTGGCCAGGCTGCTGTTTTGGGGAAGATATGGAGCTGAGAGGGTTTGGTGCCAGTAGGGGACTGGGTAGCCAACAAGGTGGAACAAGCCCTTTCAATTTTCTAGATGCTGGGGGAGGGAGAGTGAGACACAGAATCAGACAACAAAATAAAAAATCTAGTAAAGTTGTGAAGATGTTTGTAAAGGCTCCCAGCTCAGCTTGTGGCCATGGTAGAGCCCCCATTATACTAGAGTAGATCTAACTCTGTATCAAACCTAATCTTGACTGATAATGAAGAGTTGATCACAGAACTGAAATTAGTGGGTGTTTAGGTGCAAGTGGTCATGAGTTGATTACATTTGTTGTGTGTAAATAGAATAACATCCAAACCAATAATATATGGTGCTATAAAGGGTCAAATCCACAAAGCTGAAAACAATTTGAGCCAAATCAGCTTGGAGAAAGAACGTAAGCAGAAAAATGTGGCATCTAGTAAAATATTCTTAAATAGTTCCCAATTATCATTTACAAGTGAGACAGAAAGCTATGCTGGTTAAAAAATCAGCCTGGCTTAGAGGGGAAATGAAAGCAGCTATAAATATATATAAAACAAATGGGGGGGAAAAGGGGGAAGTTGATTTAGTAAATACAAATTAGAAACTAGGAATTGTAGAAAATTAATAAGGGAAGCAAGAGGACACAAGGTGAAATGCATGGCGAAAAGAATTAAGGACAATAAGTTTAAGTATGTTAGGAGGGAAGAAAATCCTATTAATAATATTGGTTCATTACTAGATGGAAATGGTAAAATTGTCAGTAATAATGCAGGAAAAAATATATATTCTATATTTGGGAAAAAGCCAGGTGATATATTCCTATTGTGTGATGTTGATGAAATACTTTCCATTTCAACAGTAACTCAGGAGCAGCAGCCACTGAAGTTAGACATTTTAAAATCATCCGGTCTGCATACCCTGCATCCAAGTGTTTTGAAAGAGTCGACGAGGAAGCTCTCAGACCATTAATACTCATTTTCAATCAGTCTTGGAGCACTGAGGACGTTCCAAAGGACTAGACGACAGCTAATGTTGTGCCAATATTTTAGGAGGGTAAACAGGCTGACCTGGGTAATTACAGGCCAGTCAGCCTGATATCGATCCCAGGCAAAATAATGGAATGGCTGCTATGGGACTTGATTAAGAAAGAATTAAAAGAGAGGGAAATATTGAATGCCAGTCAACATAGGTTTATGGGTTTTATCTTTTTTTGATGGGAGTGTAAGTTTGGTTGCTGAAGGTAATAGTGTTAACGTAATATACATAGACTTCTGCATGGCATTTGACTTGGGACTGCATAACATTTTGATTAGGAACTAGAACACATCAACACATCACCCATTAATGGATTAAAAGCTGGCTAACTGATAGGGCTCAAAGTGTAATTATAAAGGGAAAATCATACCGAAGCAGCAATTGTGCACAGCTTAGTGTCCAAAAAGGACTTGCGCCAGGATGAGACAGTCACTAAATTTGGGGTATTGCGTATCATCAGGAGGAGCAAGTTCACAGTTGGGGAGCCTCCCTGGAAACTTCTCACAGCCAGTGAGAGCATCTGGGCTTGTTGGTAAACGTGCCTTGGCTGCTCCCAGGCATCATGCTGCTACTTAGGGAGCTAGGGTCCAAGAGAAGGAGAGTCACATGGGGCACTATCATTTGAACCAGCATAGTTCACAGAGCACAGGTGTAATATGCTCTCACTGCTCACTCTGGGAAACAGGTGGGCTGCTCCATTCTGGACTATGCTGAAGTGCCAACATGGGCTTTAAGGGTAGCCCCAGGTAGAGCATATTTTAGCAGAGTGGCATGGAAATGGCAAAAGCATGGATGACTGTGGTGAGGGGTCAGTATCATCACGGAATGTCTCCTTCCTCCTGGCTACCTGTGGGGACAAACAGTAGAATAAATCTCCTCAAAACCCAATAGTATAGGTGGGTCCAAAAGTACAGTGAGAGCTTGATTTGATTCCTTAAGCTGGTGCGATGTGCTGAGAAGTCAGGTGCAGTCGCAGCGTGGCTTCAGCACACTACTTGAAGTCCCGTTTTTGCCTTTTATGCAACAGCCATTAGATTAACATGCAGCTCCACACACCTTTCTTTCCTTCCAAACTAAGGAGTGTTCATTTCTTCCAGTTCAATCGTAGCATACCAGCCTGCGGGGGACAACAGCCACACGTTTGATGTCACAGCAATGTTTAAGTCCATTGGCATCTTCCTTGGGATATTCAGTGGCTCTTTTGCAATGGGAGCTGCTACTGGAGTAGTGACTGCTTTAATATCCTTTTCACTGGTATTTCAGAAAGTGTATTCCATGCTGTTAGAATATGTGTCAGATAATCATAAGTGTTTTATGATTTTCTGTTCTAGTTTAATGAAAGCTATTCAAGTTGTATGATTAGAGGGAAGCCATGTAATGTTACCCATTGTACAGAACATGGTCTGGTTTCCGTACAGTGTACGGTTTCTTTCTACATCACAAACATTATGTCATTGGGACTGTTAATATAGATCACTTCGTTTTATTTGAAGGAGATTTCAGATACTACCCATTGTTCAGAAGTTGCAGCTTAGTTTATCTAAGTCCTGCACTTGTTATAGAGCTCTACAAAAGGTATATTAGGACTTAAATTCAGTGTGATTTCTTGTGTGAGTCAAGCAAGCAGGATCTGGCCTGATATATATACAGTAACTCCTCACTTAAAGTCGTCCTGGTTAACGTTTTACGTTGCTGATCAAGTAGGGAAAATGCTTGTTTAAAGTTGCGCTATGATCCTGTATAATGTTGTTTGGCAGCCACCTGCTTTGTCCATTGCTTTCAGGAAGAGCAGCCCATTGGAGCTAGCTGGTGGGGGCTTGGAACCAGGGTGAACCGGCAGCCCCCTATCAGCTCCCCTAAAATTCACTTTGACAGAAAAGCATGCTTAATTTTGCTTGTTCTGATTTCTCTGCATACACAATACTTCAGCACTCAAAATAACATGTGTCCCTTTAGACTAAAAATAATCAATTGTGCAATACTGTACATGTACTGTACATATATATATATATATATATATAGTCTTTTGTCTGGTGAAAAACAGTTCCCTGGAACTTAACCCCTCCCCCATTTCCAGTAATTCTTATGGGGAAATTGGATTCATTTATCGTTTTGCTTACAGTTCCATTTTTCAGGAACATAACTACAGCGTTAAGCATGGAGTTACTACTGTACCTGGCACAATCAACATTTTAAAGGGAAGATAAATACTTCTGTAGTGATTTTAGATATACCAGAAACATGACTGCCCATGTATATTACCAAGTTGGGGACAGTAAGTCATCAAGAAAGTTTTCTGTAATTCTTTAAATCAAAAATTTACATTACATCTCAATTCTTGGATTATGTGAAGTTAATTGCTATAGGACTGATCCAACAGTTATTAAAGTCAATGAATATACTCCCACCCTAACAGTGTAAAAAAATAAAAAATGGGCATATCACCATGTCCTTACTCTGCCACTGCCCTGCTGTTAGTATGGGCTCTCTCTGTCTCTCACCTGGCTGTTTGGAAATTTGTCCAGAATGTAAATGTCTGATACTCAGAAAATAAGTTATAGCGTGAGTCTTCCTGTTTATTTGTTGTATGTAGTGTAGCTAGAATCTGCTATGTTAATGTATTGTCCTTAACAGTCTGCAACGTCACCAAGTTCACCAAACTTCGTGAGTTCCCCTTGCTGGAAACTGGTTTGTTTTTCTTGATGTCTTGGAGCACGTTCTTGCTGGCTGAAGCATGTGGTTTTACAGGTAAGATACAGCGTGTTAGCTGCTGGAAATGGGTAGAAGAGTTAGGGATTCGTATAGCCTAGAGACACATTAGCACATATGTGTTGAACTACTAACTGGCTTCCCCATGCTCAAATGTATTTATTGCAGCCAATAATCTCACTCAGCTTCAAGTAACTTACACTACAGCACAAAACTTATGTAGCCTAGAGGGGAAAAAAATAGTGATTTTATTTTTTTTCCCCAAATTTAAATTGTGTAAATTTCATGAGAGTCTCTTGGGAGAGAAGACCAGAAGAAACAAATGCAAAAGTTATAATTATTTCAATATTTTGGTGTTGCATAAAGATCAGTAAAATATAAATAAGTAGCTCTTGTTTCCTATTTTACGTATAAAAGTTTTACTGTGGCGTTCTGATCCCCAGGTGTGGTAGCAGTATTGTTCTGTGGAATTACCCAGGCCCATTATACCTATAATAACTTGTCTACAGAGTCTCAGCATAGAACTAAACAGGTAAGAACTGTTCAACCTCTGTGAATATCAAATTCTCTTTTCTCTCTCCTTTGCAAGAACTAGTTGGGTTTTCTGAATATGCCTGGCTTTTATTAAAAATCACTTTTGTGGATGTATTTTACAGGCAGGAGAGCACCTTTGTCTTATTGCAAGATAACTAACTACGTTTATTTTTTCTTTAGCTGTTTGAGCTTCTGAATTTCTTGGCAGAAAATTTCATCTTCTCCTACATGGGACTCACATTGTTCACTTTCCAGAATCACAACTTCAACCCTACTTTTATAGTGGGAGCCTTTGTATCCTTTGGAGCAATCCAATTTAGTGGCGTTTCAGGCAGGAGTAGGTCAGGATGCAGTAGGGAGCATTTGCTGCACAGTAACATGGCTCACACAGCCAGTTAGTGCAGAGCAGATGAGTGTGCTGTAGATGCACACCCCAGCTTACTGCACACTACTTGTCTGTATAGACAAGTCCTTATGCATTTTTGTCTTGGTTGATGATTTTGAAAGATGTCAGTCTCTGCTTTTGCCAAGTTTTTATGTCTGTTACTTTAGTCCATGTCAGTGGATATTATAACTACCTCAGCCTGAAACTCTGCATTGAATTGTAAATGTGCTGCTGAGGAACTAAGGGTTATCACGTGTTCCTGTGGTACTAAATAAAACTAGTGGTTTTGCAAGATGGAACGCTTCCTGGTAGCAACGGCCATTTACATACGACTTTCACTGTTGATCAGGATCAACCGTTAAGCTTGGCTAATATCTGAAAAATTCCTTTCAGATCAGCAGCATGAAAGCGTGAGCTGGTGCCTACAAGTAATGCACTAAAGGCTTTGTTGTTCTGCGTGGGCTCGTGCTAATGCCGACGGGGGGCTTGTCCTCAGACAAATAAAAGGAGTCTGGGTGTCTCAGAACAAAGAGTGAGGGTTGTGAGGAGTTCAGTTTGGGATTGTAGGGAAACCAGGACAGTCTTGTAAAATTGTCTTCTCCCATTTGCCTGGGAGGGTCACTTGTTTTTGATGGATGAGTGAAATAGCATGAGCTTTTTCTTTGTCAGGGTTGGAGAAGAGATATTGTGGCGGGTGTGGTAAATGGTCGTGATTTTTTGCAAGGCTGTGCCAATGGGATGGAGAGCAAAGAAGTCCTGCATGGGGAAATAGACAAGAGTAGTATATTGCGCCTCTCCAGTGGAAACTGGCTTAGGGAATTGGAACGTTCATGAGCAGTATGATAAAAATGTCTCGTGCAATTCATGACATTCAGGAAAGAAAATAAAAGCGGGAAGGATTTTTGCATGTTGTTGTAGGCAGACCTGGAACCTGGCTTCAAGGTTATTGTTACCGTGGGGGGTACAAGTATTGAAAGGTACAGTTTAAAAGGGAAAGGCAAAAATGTAAAGGGGTTGGATCTCCAAGGCTATGAAAACTGTGAGGTGCTGTTCCCTGCTGGCTGGCCTCTTACAGCTTTCATTTCATGGGATAATCTGTAGGGACTGGCCCTTCCTTAGAGCATGTGTCCTTCAAACTCCAGCAAAGTTTGGAAGTATGGTACCGTTGGGAGAGTGACCTGAGCAAAAGGATGGACGTAGTCGGGATACCTTGAACTCCAGAAAGGTCCCTGAGGATGATAAAGTTGCTGTAACTGTTGCTAGCTGACACACATGCAGCTAATAGTTTTTGAGGTTGAACATGAGCTGGAGAGAAGGGTGTGGAATGGAGAACTAGTGATTTTTTTCACCCTCTTCCCTGCTATGTAATTTGCACTGTATTCTTTTTCTTGTTTCTTTTGTTTATACTTGTCTCTTTATGATTATCTTGAACTGCAGTTCTGGATTCTGCTTAGATAAAATTGTAGTTTGCCCTCACCGGGATATCAGAGCACCTGAAGCTGGGTTACTGTCCATTAATTGCAATGGAGGGGACACTTTTCAAGTTTTTAAGAATCCTGGTGTACAATAGAAATTGACTTTGAATGCAGATGTAACATGTAGTGGGAAATGAACTGAAGAAAAAATTTCCTTAACGTGTGTATGAATGTAGCTTGCCATTTTCCTGGGAAGAGCTGCTAATATTTATCCCCTGTCCTTTTTACTTAATTTGGGGAGAAGAAACAAGATTGGAACAAATCTCCAGCACATGATGATGTTTGCCGGTATGTTACCCAAGTCTCTGTGTCTCTTCTCTGCCACTCCCTCTCATGAGTGCAGGAGTAATCACCCTGTGTCAACAGCCTGAAACATTCTTCCTCCAACTCAGCTGGGCTACGTGTGAAGACAGGGCCACACCTCAGATATCCACATCCTAGCTAGTTAATATAAAAGTATCAGTTCTGAGTACAGTTCTTCTCTGTGACATACAAATGGCATATTGCTTAAGGGGTCAGGATACGTTCTCAGCTTTGCCATGGACCAGCTGTGACCTCAGGCAAAACACTTGAACTCTCACTGCTTGTTTTCCTCATCTTTAAAATGAGGATTGTATTGCCAGCTTCATTCAACTCATCGGGGCACTTAGAGATCCTCCAGTGGCAGGTGCTCTGGAAATGTAAGGGATGATGAGAACTTGATTGCAGCCAAGAGTAACCTGGCAGGCAGAATGGGTGCAGTTAGTCTAGGGAGAGGATTGTAGGATGCCAACGGTACGCATCTTAGATTAAATAAGCCCCTGTCTGGGGCTTGTAGAAACCTGGAGATGGACAGTGGGAACCAGCATGGGCTGCAGATTTCATGAGGCTACTGGAGTTCACCACTTTGCCTTTCCTCTCAGGATTGCGAGGCGCCATGGCTTTTGCCTTGGCCATTCGAGACACTGCCACCTATGCTAGACAGATGATGTTCAGCACAACACTCCTCATTGTGTTTTTCACCGTCTGGGTTTTTGGCGGTGGCACTACAGCCATGTTATCTTGCTTGCATATCAGGTGAGTGAGACCTTTGTCCCCCATTCTTTCTCTCCCTAGAATGCAGTGATCCCCCTGGAATCCAGTGCAGTATTATAGCAGGACTCAGTATTATTTGGTTCCTCCCAAGGTGCAAGTCTATGATTTCCCCACTCTGGAATCTCACGATTGGGCCTTAAAACTGAAACAGTCGTCATTTCTAATCCCGTTATCCCATTATGGCAATCTGACATCTGTTTCCATGGAGGCAGCCACCTTCAGCTGTGTACTTTAAACTGTCTGAGACTCAGCAGTAAGTGCTGCTTAAGCATTGGGGTCCTACAGCCCGGAAGAGTTTTTCACAGGTGTGGATGATGGGGAGATCAAAGAAACTCATCTCCTTTTTTTCCTCTCTACCACTGTTCTCCCAAACATGCAGAATTGAAGATTTTAAGGAGGGTAGGTGCTTCCTTATGTGATGCCATATATATGCGCACACCCCCTCTTTGTGTCAGGTGGCTTCTGCATCAAGCGATGACACCAGAAATGTTTGGGTGCTTTGAATATACACGCTGGGTGCCTCCCAGCAGAGCCACCAAACCAAAAGGCATGGGTGTGCAGAGGAGCCAACCTTTGGAGAACTGCCATTAATTTTACTGAGAGTCTGAAAATGTTCCGGCCCTTTCAAATGAGAATACAAAAGACTGAGTAAAGCCTGGAATCCTATCTTTTCATTTCCAGGCAAAACCAAAGCAGTTCAATTTTTGCATGTTCTCTTATGTTTTATGGAAGACTGCTTTGTTATACAAGTGAAATGAATCCCCTTCACCACTGGGTGTCGCTGTAGATACATACTGTACTGTGGTAACTGGCAAATATTCAGCAGCAGAGTGGAAGCAGTAAGTAACTTGAGTTCTGAAATAAGGTGTTCCTGATGGTAGTCACCTTTGGGCATCAGTGCGCAGGTTCATTTTTCTAAACCCTGCCCACAACTAAGGCCAATCCAGATGTGTGTTGTCACTGTGGCCTCTGAATGCATTTACTTGTTTTTATGCAGTGCTGTTAGCACACTTGTGGGGAGAGAGGGCTGGATTTTGAATATTGCAAGTGAGGTGCGTTAGCGTGCTCTGGAGCCGTGTTCAGTACAGGCACATCAGACCGGTTTCCTCACACAGCTCTGGCGCCAGTTCAGGAAAACATTTAAACACATGGCAAACCTATATAGTTGTCAGTGGGACTTAAGCATGTGCTTAAAATTAAGCAGGTGCTTTAAGTGCTGTTCAGAGTAGGGACATCGATGGATGTCAGCCTTGAGCTGCCATGATTGGTGCTAATCCAGGCATGGGGGCGTGGCTGAACAGTGTGTGGAAACTGGAAATTCTGCGATAGGCTTGTGCTGCGTATCAATGTTTGTCCATTATGGGCAATCTCTCCTGTATGACTGGAGCCAAATCTGACCCTACCCCTCTGATAGGAAAAGCTGATGAATGTACTTAGCTTGCTATGAATCCAAACCTAAAAGAGAGCTCCTCTAAAGACTGTCACGCATGTCTGTGGGATTGTTTGTGTTCACGCTAACCATTTCCTTGTGTTCTCTGCAGGGTCGGTGTGGATTCGGATCAAGAACACTTGGTAAATATTGTTCCTTAACTGCTTCCACATGAACCTTTATCTAGGGACTTGCACCACATGTCTGGTGGCAGAAGGTTACATAGAACCACGTGAGTGGTTTACACGTACATCCGAGTGCTCTTTCTCTCTTCCACGGCAGCCCTGGGGTAGGTGGAGGCTTTTAGTGCCATTAGGTGAAAATATGAAAGAAGGGACACATCTAAGATAACTAAGCCCGAAAGAAGGTAGTGGGAAAAGCATCATAACACTCTGTATATTGTCACTTCCTTCTGTTCCCTGGTACAGTCCCTCTCTCCCTTGCTGTAAAACCTTTTCTAAACATAAGCATTGGAGCCAAAAAACCTTTACCCATTTTATTTTGAATTTCAAGACATGCTATATACAGAGTGCCCTAAAGTTGGAGTGTGACTGGGTTTTAAGACCAGAACCCTAATTTTCCTGCTACTGAGGTGTTTGATCTTTAATAATACTTAAACCCTTTCTCTTCTTTATTCCAACATGTAACACTTTACAACAGTTTCCTTTGATGATATCTTCTTTTCTGTATCTGCTGCGCTATTCTTAACCCTTGGGTTGTCACACACTACTGTTTGTTCACACCGCTGTTGCCTTACTGCATTTGTTTATTTTGTAAAACAGAAAATACTTACGGTTCTAAGATGAAGACTCATGCAATGCCCCATCAGAATTATTAAAGTGTGCTCTGGTAAAATAGCACGCAACCGTTCTTCTTGTGGGTGTGACACCTGCACCGTTAGGGCCCGAGCTGCTCTGTATTTGGGGTTCTCACGGAAATCACTGGGGTTCTGCTTGCGAGGATCCCATGCATAACAACACCTCTGTGGGGGGTATTCTGCTTTCTGTGATTACTAAGATACTCATAGACTTTAAGGTCAGAAGGGACCATTATGATCATCTAGTCTGACCTCCTGCACAAAGCAGGCCACAGAATCCTACCCATCCACTTCTATAACAAACCCCTAACCTATGTCTGAGTTATTGAAGTCTTCAAATTGTGGTTTGAAGACCTTAAGCTGCAGAGAATCCTCTAGCAAGTGACCCGTGCCCCACGCTGCAGAGGAAGGGAAAAATCTCCAGGGCCTCTGCCAGTCTGCCCTGGAGGAGAATTCCCTCCCGACCCCAAATATGGTGATCAGCTAAACCCTGAGCATGTGGGCAAGACTCACCAGCCAGCACCCAGGAAAGAATTCTCTGTTGTAACTCAGATCCCATCCCATATAACATCCCATCACAGACTGTTAGGAGGAGCCCAAACCCATCAGGCTGCAAGCCAAACTTTTATGAAATATTTGATTGAAGAAAAATATTGTTGTTCAAATGGCAAAAACAGTGAATCCATGTGAAGCATCTGCATTTAAAAATCTCTTCTTTAAGAAATGATGTCATTTGAGTAGCAAACACTGCAATGGATCAGAGGTTTTCTGTGTTCAGCTTCTTGATTTTTCAAAAGCAGCACACTGCACTGCTGGGCATTAAAAAACATGGCCTCTGCCCCAACAAGTTGGCTCTGTTATAGGGACAAATAACATTAGACAAGGGGGAAGGGAATGGGAGGGAAGTCATAGAATATCAGGGTTGGAAGGGACCTCAGGAGGTCATCTAGTCCAACCCCCTGCTTAAAGCAGGACCAATCCCCAGATAGATTTTTGCCCTGAACCCCTAAATAGTCCCTCAAGGATTGAACTGACAACCCTGGGTTTAGTAGGCCAATGCTCAAACCACTGAGCTATCCCTTCTCCCCCTCCACTTCTCTTGGGCACGATGTGTAATTCCACTGTAAACTGTTGCAGGAGTGAGGGTTTGCACTGGAAAGGTGGTAGAAGGAAGTGGTTTCTGAGGTTGAGCAGTACTAACATTTCTAATGCAGAGATTGGCTGGTCACATGGTACAGGCTGCACCTTCTTATTTCTGCTTGCTAAACTGTGTTAAAAGATGCTTCAGATGAAATACCTCACTAGTATTAGTTGCCATGTAAGCAGTTGCTGAAGGCACCATAAGGATGTTACACGATTGCCAAAAGAATGTGTGTGTGTTTTAGCACCTTAATTCATTATTCTCTTTGAAAAAGCTGGAGAACCCCTCTTCCTCGACTTACACATCTAATCAGAACAATGGGTTTTCATGCCGATCCTGTTCCTAGAGAAAGAGAATTGCGTTGTGCAGTCATGGTTCAACTTATGACTCTTGTTGCAGGGTGTCCCGGAAAGTGAAAGGAGGAGTACAAAAGCGGAAAGTGCCTGGCTGTTCAGGCTGTGGTACAACTTTGATCACAAGTATCCTTAATGGAAATAAGGACACATCAGAGCCAAAATCTGGCCCATCTGAGTAACCCTGTTAACTCAGGGCATGCTTTGTCCCCTGGGAGTAGAGTAGCCAGCGTTAACTGATCCATTGTTCTTCTTTACTTCTTATAATATCTGTACCTGTGAGAATTTATCCAACTCTTACTGCCCACAGTTTTATATGAATGGCTCGGCTCAAAGCCAGGCTCACCATAAGGATCATGATATGGAATTATTTAAGTTCCCTGTGTGTGTGATTCTTGTGGCAAGAGTCCAGTAATAAGTTCTGAGGCTCTTCTCAGCCCTTTCTTGTTAAAACATTCTGAATTTTTGCTGTGCCTGTCTCATTTGTCCTAATGCATCACAATGAATTAATAGTGAAGTGATTTGCCAGGCTCTTACGAAAGGTGCTGTCTGCTGGAAAAGTGGTTGGTGTTGCCCTTTTTAGAAAAGAGTGTTTAACTGGGGCTGTGTTCTGGTACGTTCATTATGCTTGTTTCCCTGTTCATTTGGTTGCTATCGTGTTTCCTCGTGTCTTTCATTTGGATGGTCCCAAATATCTAGATTTCCTTTACAATTTATGTTTGGAACTGGTTGCCGTATTTCAGTTGAAGCACCATAGTCCTTGTAAAATACTCTGTATTCTTTAATGCAGGAAGTGGGAAGAAGGCTTTTTTTAAATAAAGAGGCGACGTAAGCCTCTCGGAAACAAAATGGTTTCAACATTGAGCTTGTTCTGCTGAGCATTAGCAGGTCTCTGTGCTGCCTGTGCCAATAGCAGCTGCAGCTTTTTGTCCGGGGGAAAACTACTGACTAGCATGTAAGAAGGAAGTGAATGTATCACGCAGGGGCAAACAGCTGGGCCCAAGCTCCAGCATGTGGATGCGGAACTAGATTTGGAATCCGGTTATGGTTTTAGTCTCTTCAGCACTTTTGCTAACCCAATGATGGGATTTTCCAAAGTAACTTGGGAGCTCAAGTCCCACTGAAAGTCATTGGAACTTATGCTCCTTAAGTCACACAGGGCACATTATCATTAGGAAAAAAAGATGTGTTCTTACCTGACGTTAGCTAACGTGCAGTAACTGGTTCGAGATGAAATCCTGGTGAAGACAGGGTGGTTCGTAGTTTGCACATGAGTTAGGAGGCTGAGGTAAAGACTTGGAGAGCCCAGGATTTGCCTTGGCCTGCTAACTTGTGTGCAAACTGCTAACTGCCTTTTCTTCACTATTTTACCTCTTGTTAGTCCCATGCAGTAGCTAACACGAGAGAAGGATGCCCCTCTGTTCCTAGAGAAGACAATGCCTTAGGCACTCTTGAAAATCCCACCCAAAACCTTTGCTGTTTGCCCTTAAGCACACCCAGAAGATGAAGTGACATTTCGCCCTGAGACAGTGTGATGGAGACGCTTGCCAAAGAACAGCTCTAGCATGTGCGAAGGGATGCTCACAGCAAATAGCAGAATCAGCAGCTGTGCAAAGGGTCTGGCATAGGTTTGACTGACTTCTTACCTCTGTTGCTTGATGCTGTGTTCTCAGCAGGGCTGCTTGGTACTGTGTTCTCTTTCTTGACTCCCTAATCAACAGAAATGTTTAAATTTTGTGCCCTGTCTCAGCTTCATATTTCAGCCCCACGGCATTGTGTGCTTGATTTATAAAGACAGCCTTGCTCCGTCTCTGCCTTAACACACCCCACAGCTATCTGAAGCCTCTGTTGACGCACAGTGGCCCTCCTCTCACAACGACACTGCCTAGTTGCTGCGGACCTGTTGCCAGATGCCTGACGAGTCCCCAGGCTTATGAAGTAAGTCTCGTACTAGTCTGCCAAATGTGTTCTTTCTACCCCAGTGTTGTGTGAATCGGATGTATTTATCTTTCTGTCCACTTTCTGGAGGATGGACACTGATCCTTAAGTCCAATGTTTTGGGGGGGTTTCATCTGTTATCTAAAGTATTTATTCATCAGCTTTTTCACTTCACCAGTGTGTTGCCAACACATGGGTCACTGTTGGGAACTATCTTGGGACTCCTGCTGCGTGAAACAGCTGATGCTGGGAGCTTTATGGAAAGTCAGATGCTTACTCTGGCAGATGAAGTACCTCTCTTGTGCATTTTGCCTTCACAGGTGAAAATAATTGGTCACAAAGTGACCGTGGCCTTGGAGGTGGTTATGTCTTCCATACTACGCGGTCATCATGACATTTACCACGGTGGATGGATTGAATTAGAAACCAGAAAATAGCCAGTCAGGGTCAAACTGTTTATAGAATCCAGACACCAGCAGTTCTTAGTACCCATAATGCATCTAGTCATTTGTGAACTGTTGTACATGATAGCCTCTTATGATGGACTCAGTCCCTACCAAGAGTTTAGTGAGAAGTGACAGCTCAGAAGAAACATTGACCTGAAACCCTTCTTGTCCTCACTCAGTTAAGCTAATATCTCATGCCTGTGTCTTTGGATTGAGGAAGTCTTCGAGGGCACAACTTTGTGGTCAGAGATGTGAAGGAGAATCCATCACTGGATACTGCTTCTCGTCTATTATTGGTTGTTCTCAGACTTTGGGACCAGTTCTAGCCTTATGTATAAGAAACCGATAAGCAAATAAACTCTTGATTCTTTTTATCATTCAGAATCAAGAGCAGCTGAAGGATGATGATTCCGACCTTATTTTGAATGATGGAGACATCAGTTTGACATATGGGGATTCTGCTGTGAACGCAGATTCTGTCACATCCAGTGGCACGTCGAGGAAGATTGTAGGAAACAGTTCTGAAGATGCGTTGGATCGGGAGCTGGCATTTGGGGACCATGAACTTGTAATACGGGGGACACGCCTGGTCCTTCCCATGGATGATTCCGAGCCTCCGTCAAGTTTGGTAGATAGTGCAAGACATGGCCCAGCGTAAGATTTACGTTGCTCGATTTAATTGACAATAATAGCTGCATATGTGATCACGAAGAAATATGTACTACCTAAAATCTAATGCATGTCTCAGAATGTCTCAGCTGTATAAATATTATTTATATGGTGTCAGAAGAATATAAATATTCTCTACAAGATGGCTTGTGAAGAGCAAGCTGCAGTTTCTTAAGTTGAAAACCATGCTGACTGCACTGTGTAGAAAGAAACTAGTTTTTAGCATAATAATCCTTTGCACATGGTGGACTTCTTTTCAAGTGGTGTGATGTATGGCCTTAGGTCCCAGCTAGGTAGGGAAAGTGGCTGATTTCTCAGTTGTTAGGGCTCAGAATTCAGCTTGACAGAGACCAGAATGACAAATGAAATGTTGCCTTAGCTTTGCCCTACCTAGAGTCGTTAGGGAGGTGTCAGCTAAAGATGTAAATTGCTTATTAGTCACATGATGACTGTTTTGGTCTCTCATATATCTGATTGTCAAATACTCACATTATAATATTGGCAACATCTCTGCTCAGAGATTGGCCTGATGGTCTAGTAGCCAGTCATACTCTGCACTTCTGTATTTGAGTCTGAGCCGGGGTCCCCATTTATCCAGGCCAGGAGGAGCTGTAAGGCGGCATTGACTCAGAATGCTTTGCTCCTGGGAAGGAAAGGGAGCATTTTGCTCTGAAGTGACTCAAGCCATTGTTTAGATAATGGGGCATCAGCAGAAGCCACTCCCAGCCTTCCTCTGGTCCAGGGTAGGTCACAATGATGTATGACTTTTCAGATTGGGGCCCAGAGCGTCACAGTTTGTGTTTCGCAGTAGTATTTGAGGGAAAGAATTGATCACACACAAGCTGCATCAGGCTTATTGCACAGGCTTTGTAGTTGGTGAGTTTGCATTTCAGCTGTGTCTTAAAGAGCTTTTCTAAAGACAACAGACACATTTTTAACAGGTGATTGAGTTCTGAATTTTGGGAAGGGGCCATGTCTCATGCGACTGAAGCTCTTTTACTGATGAGTCATTGAGGAAACTAAAGAAACGTACAAGTCTACTGCTGTTCCATGCTGTACCACAGAGTCGCACCTGTCCAGACTGGAAGTGTGAAGGTTGTAGATTGAAACTGTACATGCAGATTTCTTAAGACGTATTTAGAAAATGAGGTGGTACTGAAACAGAGTTGTCCGTCCTCCTGTCTGGTTGAAATTGTTGCACTTTGATACACTGCATGCTGAGGAGTTACTGTAATCTCCTCCCTGATTCATTCTCATGTCTCTTACTGTTTATAATAAATGTTTGTGAGCTTCCATGTTTTTACATTTTTCCAAGGAAGAGCACAGAACAATTTGCTATTTCACATTAGAGTACTAGGATTTATTCTTCAATGATGGGAATGGCTAAAGGTGCAGTGAAAATTTAAGAAGCTGAGAACTCTTATTTCTTGCTTTCCCCAGGAAAAAAGTTCCAGCCTAGAACTTAACCGTGTGTAATTTTAATACATTTTTAGCCACACAATCAACCAGTCCTTTCACAGTCACAAATACACACACTAGGCTGATTTCAGAGTTAGCACTGACTCACTCTGTTAAAACAAGAGCGTGCTTCCTCAGGGTAGCACGGGACCGGCTCCTTAGAGATGTCTGAGCACTCACAACTCCTAGTGATGTTGCTTGGACTGAGTGTATATTTATAGTTCAGAAAATAAAATTACCTTTTTTCATTTTCTCAGGTCTAAATAACATTGCCTTAAAATTACTGAAGTGGAACTAATATTTTGCAGTTAAAATAGCCCCAAGAATTTTTTTTTTCCTTTTCAGGCAAAATGTGCAGTTTTTTTCTATAGGACTCCTCTAGAACCATGTACATTCTGCATTTACATTTTAGGAAATAAGACTCTTCATTGCACCCAGTAAATGGCAGTTTTAGCTGTTAACATACCCATTTGTTGTTTAATGCTAGCGGGTTTGTTCCCTGCTATGCAGGGGTTCCATGCAGTGTGAATTTTATATTATGTCTGTATCTTAACTTCATGTGTTCAAAAAAGAAAAAGAAAGAAAAAAGTTAATGTGTTGATTTTTGGCTGCCGCACCATTATACATCAAATATTTTTTTATTTTGCCTTTTAAAAAGAGGTAGGTTAAATAACTACCTCCTGTTTTTTCCTCTGTATTCTGAGTGACTGTGAATTCAATTTACAAAGATCCATGCTGATACCACAGAATGTGGAAAACACGGCTATTGTTCAGATATGCCGCTAATAAGAGTGCATCATCTGATTTCTTCAGTTACTAGATATTCAAAGCAATTTGAGATTGCTTCCCAATCTCTCCCCAGGAGAATCCACTGCTGTCAGAGCACTGTAGACCCCCAGCTATGCCCACTTAATAGTTTCAGTGGAGAAATGCCCAATCACTCCGATCCCAGTCAGAATTCCTATAAGGGTACGTCTAGACTGTGGCTTCGAGGGTGCTTCCCAAGGCATGTAGACAAATGCACTACCTCTGCTCAAGCTAACACGCTAAAATAGCAGTGTGGCCGTGATGGCTCCAGCTAGCTATCCCCATCCAATTCTGTCTGACCCCTTCAGTACTACCAGTTTGTGCTGCTGCGGCCACGCTGCTATTTTTGGTGAGCTAGCATATGTCTATCTACCTGCATTGGGAAGCACCCTCCCAGATGCTGCATAGATATTCCTAAGAGACAATTCCTGAAAATTGTTTGCGGTGTCGTTGTAGCTATGTTGGTCCCAGCTTATATGAGAGAGAGACACACACACCGTGGGTTAGGTAATATCTTTGATTGGACCAACTTCTCTTGGTGAAAGAGACAAGCTTTTGAGGTTACACAGATCTCAAGAAGAGCTCTGCGTAAGCTCAAAAGCTTTTTTCTTTTTTTTTCACTAACAGAAGCTGGTCCAATCAAAGATATCACTTTGCATTGGGTGCGCTGAAGTGTCCCTAGCAGCTAGGGCCTCATCCGGTACTTATTGGAAGCAGTGGCAAAAGCCTCACTGGTTCTGTCTAGCCTAGGATGAAAGGTGTCGTGTTAGGATGTGTTTGCGTGCAGCCTTTATGTTTGGAACTGGTCAAGTTCAAAACTAGGCCATGCTCAACTTTTAAAACACGTTAGGAAGAAGGCGTTAGCTAATATATGCTACTGTCACACCATAAATCCTACCCTAGACAAGGCCTTTGATTTGGAGTTAGGGCCTGCATGCATTGCCTCTATAGCCTAAAATCCTGTGAGAAATCAAGACTCACCTGGCAATGCCAGGTATCATCACAAGGCCGGAATTAACTCCTATTAATTAATTGTTGTTAATGTGTTTCTTTCTCCAGCTTTAATACATTAGCTACAGTATTTGAATTGCCAACACATTACTAAAGTCCTAGGCTTTTGATGTCAATTAACATTTTAATTGATTATTGAAGTACTTTAGAGAAATATTCTAGTGTGTATATTTTTGTGGAGTCAGGAATTATATTGTGTGTTAAACATAATGTAAGGACTGCTTCAAAAATAAAAATGGAATGAGTGAATCAGTCAAAGCTGAGATTCAGGAGTGACTTTGTAGAAACAGCTCAAACTAACAGTAAACTATTTCCTTTATCATATTGTAGTGGAGAATACAGAGGGCTTGATCTTCAGTGGTGTTGAGAACCTACAGTTTCCACTTACTTCAAAGGGAGTGGTGAATGCTTAGCACTCCTGGCATTCAGCCCTGTAGATCTTTTGCCAGATATGTAAAACAGCCCCAGATACACAATTTTTCAATGCTTTTATAAAGATTTAGAGAAGTCACCCTTTGGGAATCCTCTCATCTGTAAATTGAATTGACTTGGGTTTTGCACATGAAAAAGCACTGTTGATTAAGTTTTGATTTTTCTTCTAGTATTGTTGAATTGTCCAGTAATGGCATTAACTTCAGTAGTTGTAGTGTTTGTGCAGTTGGCTTGTGATAGTTGATGATCATTATTGCATCTTCTGTTTACACCGACTAAATCTTTTTACTGTTCCGTTGTACTGTTAAAGAAGGATCTTAGGCCTATAAAAAGTTTTGGTTTTTTTTTCTTGAATAAGTCTGTAGTGTTTCTTTCATTCACAGGGAAATAAAAACCTATAACAAATGTGACAGAGACATGACATTTTTGCATTATTAAAAGAATTTTTCACAGGCATGTGATAAATGGACAGATGATCAGCCACTGCTACAAATCACTGACATTGCATAGCATGTGGTTTCTTCCAATTAAAACTAATTATTTGGAGCAGTACGTTGAAATGTTAAAAGATGTTCACAGCTTGACTGTCCTAATATCAATACAGCTTTGGAGGGTGGAAGGTAAGCAGGGTGGGGAATGGCTGGTGGTGATATTGCTTATAATTCTTGCAGTAGCATCTTGGTCCACGACCAGGGCTCCTTTGTGTTAGGTGCTGCACAAACCCAGAACAAAAAGACCACCTTTGCCTGGAAGAGTTGACAAACTTTGCCTAACATCGGAGGCAATATCTGAATACCACAGACAACACAAGGGAACAATGGAACAATACTGGTCAGATGGTAAGTGGCCATTGCAGCTCTCAGGAACAGCTGGAAGTTGTGGTGGTGGTGTCATTAGGTAGACTGTCCTGAATCAATCAGGGTCCTACTGTATAGTTAGGGGTCATGGTGCTGCGGAGGTTTTGCTGTAGGAGACAACATAAAACAAAGGGGCTAACAACCTGTGGGTTCTGAAGACCCCACTCAGATGTTAGCCCCTGGATCCTGGTGGAATTCTAATTACATTCTGCTCGCCCAGATTTCCCCTTGCAGCTACATTTTGAGACCACTCTCCTCGTCGTGTCCTGCCTGGTTTTAGGCGCTGTGTGCGTTTGGAGCAGCCATCGTGTTCCCCAGCTGAGGTGGCTTAGGGTTGAGTGAAGTGGTTCCTTCCTGTTTTCTTTTTAAGGCCTCAGAGGTCCTTCAGCATGAAAGATGTTATGGAAATTTTGGAGATGTAACTTGGGGGTTCTCTAGCCCTGTGCCATTCATAAATCTTCATTGACCGCGTATTGCCTAAATTTGCATGCAGTGTGATGAGGCATCCACCCCACACTGGCAGAGAAGGGGTTAAAAGCAGCCTAGACAGGCTGTGCAGGGAACAGCCAATAGGAGAGTGGCTGTGAGGAACAGCCCATCAGGGCCTAGCAGGCCCATATAAAAGGGAGCTTCTGGCCAGAGTTTTTCCATTACTGTAGGGAGCCCAAGGGAGTAAACTGGGTTCCTAGAGGGCTGCAGGAGGGTAGCGCCTCATACAGGGCAGCTGCTAGCAGGGACCATGGGAGCTAGAGAGCACTCTTGGCTGGCTGCTGGGACTTGCAGGCTCGAGGCCCTGTGAAGAGGGTGAAGAAGGTGCTGGGGAAGTGGCCCAGGGAATTTGAAGTAGCACTGGTGAGACGTTAAGGAGAAGCAGCAGGAGGCTGATAGCTACAGGGTCCCTAGGCTGAGACCTGGAGTCGTAGGTATGCCCAGGTCCCCCCCGAGCTCGCCACTGGCTACACTTTCGAACTGAGATAAACATGAACAGTGACGTGGCCAGAAGGCTGAGTTAGGAAGAAGACGCTGCAATACTTGCACTGAGGTGGGTCTCCAGGTGCAGCCAATGAGGGGCGAGGCACCACCAGAAAAGGGCACACGGGCTAGCAGAGCTAATCCCTGTGACGGCCTGCAGGAGGTGCTGAAGTGGTGAGTGAACCCTGTGACATCCAGAAATACACTGCCTCTTTTTCATGTACCCACAGTTCAGAGAACAACATTGTCACAGGCCATCAATAGTGAAAAATTCTTCCCCTGCCTTCCCTCTGCCATACCTAGGGATTTTTATTCTGCAGGCAGATGGGAGGACATTGCTCAGTATCCTGGAGAGGATATGACCTTACTGGTGTTCAGTAGGTTGCATAACTGACCCATCTTTTGAAATAGGACATTACAATACATTTGCACCAACTCATCTGTGGTACATAGTGGTAGCAATACAATGGAGTTCTGTTGCATATTCCATCCCCAGACCTCCAGGTGTATTTAAAAGAACCTGCACAACACCCCTGTGTGGGAGGTATTCTCTCCATTTTGCAGATGGGAAGACTGAGGCTCAGGGGCACCGCAAACTTGAGGTTGAGTGACCAAACTTGGGGTTGAACCCATGACTGAAGACTCTCAGGCCTTTGTTTTAACAATAAGCCCATGATTATTCCTTCCTGGACATGTCCTGGAAAAGCACTTCATGAACCCCCTCTCTACAGGTGTGTATGAAGCATTCTCTGTCAGAGATATACAGGGCTGACTAATCCAACCCAGCGGCACGCTATCTCACTTCCTGTGAAGATATTAAAGCACTTCTGTTGTGTAGGCAAAACAATGGACCTGTTCTCTTCTTAAATAACTCAACTCTTCCGTAAAACTCTAACCCATGGGGACTGAGGAAGGTAAATGAATCTGTGTATAGTTCATATGTAAAAATGTATGACTTAGGCGAGCGATGTCTTCTCTTTAAACTGTGGCTGTACGATATTCTAACAGTGCAGAGGCAATGGAAACTACGTAGCTTTCATCCTTCCCCTGTTCGTGGCTAGAGCCGTGCACTCAGGAAAGAGACATCTGATTTGTATTTTCTGAAGCCCTGTTGATTCTCCTCTGTGGTGGTGAGTCACCAGCCCCTGAAGCTGACTCTGCCAAAGCACTGACTGCAGCCTGCAAGCAGCCTAGAATGGGTCTCTCAGGCCCCAGAGACAAGAACTGCTTGCCCAAAGTCACATTTTGCCTTTGGAGCAGCCTGGAAATCTTCAAGCAAGTTTCTTTTCTCAGCAGAAATGTGTACAGCTGAATAGTGAGCATACACTCAGTCTCTCAGTTTGATTTGCACTAACCTAACAAAGAAAACAGGTTACAAATGTTAACATCACCATTTATTACATGTAAATTTATTCAAGTTATTTAGAGGGGCATTAAACTCGGATGAAAAAAACAAAAGCCTGTACTCAAAGGGAAAGATACATGCAGATTTACTTCATGCCTGTAACCTTTATATAGCCTATCAGTGCTCCCAATATCTAGTGGCATTATATAAGGGACTGGCTTATTAATAGTTTTATAATGTGCATAAAATAACTACATATCAGGGCATAACAGGTACAGAAAGAGACAATCACAAGGAAATAACCATATGCATCCTCCCACTGATCTACTCAGGTTGTTAATAATGCTTTCATAATAGAAAACAAGGTTACCCTGGCTTTCAAAGGGTGCAGTCACATTTTGAGAGTTCAAATGTTTACTTAAGTGTAAACCATAAGGAACAATATTTTAATCCAGGAGTCTGACTGACTGTAAAGACTGGTGGTGTTTGCCTTTGAAAGTAGACATGAAAAGAGCATATAAAATAACGAATGGCCTACAGAAGATAGATCAGGACCTCCTGTTCTACTTATCTCATAATGCAAGCAAGAAGAAACTTGCAATGAAATTAAATGGTCACAAATTCAAAACTGATGAAAGAATTTTTAACACAATGCATAATTATCTGTGGAACTCATTGCCACAAGATGTTATGGAGGCCAAAAATGTAACAAGATTCAAAAAAGGATTGATCATTTATACTGATAGCAAGAATATTGAGTTAATGCTAACACATTCAGGAAGAGATCTTAAATCATTTTAGAGATTAGGAGGAGACATAAAGGTGGAGGCAGATTATTCCATATCTGTCTGTGGCAGGGTTCTTACACCTTTCTCTGAAGCATTCCTGTGGTGGGAAGAACACCTCAGCAGCCCAACACTGGCATTTAATTTCAGGGGAAAGGGGAACTATGCAAAAATGAGGAGGTTAGTTAAACAGAAATTAAAAGGTACAGTGACTAGAGTGAAATCCCTTCAAGCTGCATGGACACTTTTCAAAGACATTGTAATAGAGGCCCAACTTAAATGTATACAGTAAAAGAACTAAAAAGAGCCACCGTGGCTTAACCATGTAAAAGAAGCAGTGAGAGAGAAAAAGGCATCTTTTAAAAAATGGCAGTCAGATCCTATTGAGGTAAATAGAAAAGAGCATAAACACTGCCAAATTAAGTGTAAAAATGTAATAAGAAAAGTCAAAGAGGAGTTTGAAGAACAGCTAGCCAAAAACTCAAAAGGTAATAAAACGTTTTTTAAGTACATCAGAACAGGAAGCCTGCTAAACAACCAGTGGGGCTCCTGGACAATCCAGATACAAAAGGAGCACTTAAAGACGATAAAGTCATTGCGGAGAAACAAAATGAATTCTTTGCTTCAGTCTTCATGGCTGAGTATGTTAGAGAGATTCCCAAACCTGAGCCATCCTTTGTAAGTGACAAATCTAAGGAATTATCACAGATTGAAGTGTCATGAGAGGCGGTTTTGGAATTAATTGGTAAACTTAACAGTAACAAGTCACCGGGACCAGATGGCATTCACCCAAGAGTTCTGAAAGAACTCAAATGTGAAATTGCGGAACTATTAACTATAGTTTGTAACCCATCCTTTAAATCAGTTTCTGTATCCAATAACTGGAAGATAACTGATGTAACACCAATATTTAAAAAGGCTCTAGAGGTGATCCTGGCAATTATAGACAGGTAAGTCTAACGTCAATACCGGGCAAATTAGTTGAAACAATAGTAAAGAATAAAATTGTCAGACACATAGAAGAACATAAAATGTTGGGCAAAAGTCCAACATGGTTCTGAAATGGAATCGTGTCTTATTAATCTATTAGAGTTCTCGAAGGGTCACAAACAATGTGGACAGAGGATCCAAGTGGACATAGCTGTAATTATATATCAGGAAGCTTTGAACAGGTCCCTCACCACAATCTTTTACGTAAATTAAATTGTCATGGGAATAAACGAGGGAAATCTTTTCATTGAGAACTGGTTAAAAGACAGGGAACAAAGAGTAGGAATAAATGGTAAATTTTCAGACTGGAGAGAGGTAACTAGTGGTGTTCCCCAAGGGTCAGTCCTAGGACCAATCCTATTCAACTTATTCATAAATGATCTGGAGAAAGGAGTAAACACTGAGGTGGCAAAGTTTGCAGAAGATACTAAATTGCTCAAGATACTTAAGACCAAAGAGACTGTGAAGAAATTGAAAAAAAATCTCACAAAACTAAGTGACTGGGCAACAAAATGTGGGAATACACAGCCGCATTCATTCATACTGCACTGTCTCTCCACTCTCTCTGCTGTTCTGCAGAACAGAAAAGATAATGAAACATAAAAGGCTCCTGGTCCCTGAATCAATTTTATTATCTATTTCAGAACCTGGTCTGCTTACAAAAGCAGGGCAGCTAGGCAGCATGAAGCACTGGTGCAATATCACCCAAACTTAACCTTGGGGATTTGTAAAACAGTCCAAATCTCACTAGTTGCAGCTCTTGTTTGGGGGAGGCAGGAGGCTGAGATAATTACCAGCAATAGGAGGGGAAAATTTTAAGGTAGAATAAGTGATTGTATCTTGCCAACTCCCCCTCCTTGGAATTTGCAGTAGGTTGCTGCTGCTGCACCCTCTGTAACTCTCACCCAACCTCCTCAACTCCTCCCCCCTCCTTCCTGTTTCCTGTCCTTTCAGACTCCCAACAGCCAGTGCTCCCAGTTCTAATAATTAGAAACAACATCTAACCACCACACTTGCATAGCATTCCTCTCAGTGCTTGTCTACAGGCAGAGTCGCACTGGTTTGCACAATCAGAGAAGGTGTGGTTTTTTTAAACCGATGTGAAACAGGTGCAAAAGGCTTTGTGGATGTTCTTATTTTGTTTTGACCCAAGCTTGTTTCAGTTTAGTTTAAGCTGCTTAGGAAGAAGTTTAAGCTACAGGTTACACAACTCTTAGGCCTGCTCTGTGCTTAACAGGTAGGTTGACATCACTAGGTCAAAAAATCCACACCCCTGAGCGATGTAGCTATGCTGACCTCACCCCCAGTGTAGACAGAGCGGGGTCAATGGAAGAATGCTTCTGTCAGCCTAGCTACCATTGCTTAGGCTGTGGCTACACTGGCAGTTTTGCAGCGCTGGTAGTTACAGCTGTGCTTGTACAGCTGTGTACGGCCAGTGCTGCAGTGTGTCCACACTGACAGCGACCAGCGCTGCAGTGTGTCCACACTTGCACCAGTTGCAGCGCTGTGTGAGTGGTGCATGGTGGGCAGCTATCCCACAGAGCACCTCGGTCCCATTTTGGCGCTGTGGGTTGTGGGAGGGACGGAAGGGTGCGGGTCATTCCCCTCTGATTCAACGACCCCTGCTGCCAGGGTATATCTTGCCGCGTAAGAAGGGCCAACTTTTTAATTTTTTTTTTTTTTTAAACTTACCCCATCCCGGCTGCGGTCTGCTCCATTGGGTCCCGCTCCTTGAGTGAAGCGTGCGGAAGCGCGGCATGGCCCCGCCTCCAGCTAGAGCTCTAGCCGGGTGGCGGGGCTTGCGGCGCTCTGGCCCGTGGAGCGCGGGAGTCGCGCAGTGAGGCCCCGCTCTCCACGGCCAAAAGCTCCGGCGGAGCGTGCAAGCCCGCTCTCCGGCCGGTCAGCTCTGGGCCCTTTAAATAGCGCCGCCGGCCGAGCCCTGGGCAGGAGGGGGTATTTAAAGTCTGGGGCTAGCTGCCTCTGCCACCCGGTCCTCAATACGGTCCGCGGGAGCCCCACTCCCTCTGCATTCCCAAGCCGTCCCTGGCTATTTAAAAGGTCCCTGGATGTAGAAGGGGGTTTGGGCTACTTAAAGGGCTGGGGTCCAGCTGCCTCTGCTGCACCCTATGACCTGCCCACACCAGTCGCGTCCCCCTGCCTGCAGCAGCTCTGCACCGATGCCACCACACACCCTCGCCAACACCCTGTCTTTCAGCCAACCCCACCAACACCCCTGCAGCCTGCCCAAAGCCAGCCAGCCCCCCCCCACACTGCTGCCTGCACCAGCTCTGCACACTCTGCCAGCCCGCACCCCCTGCCCTGTCTCCAGTCACCCCTGCTGCACCTCATGCGCCTGAAGCCAGCCAGTCCAACTCCTCTGTCTCCACCCTGCACCCGCTGCTGCAACCCCCTGCGAGCCCTGCCTGAAGCAACCCCGCCCACACCCCTTGTCTCAACCAGCCCCACATCCTTGCCACTGCCGCAGCCAGCCCTACCTCCAGTCAGCCCCTGCCCTGCCTTTCAGCCAGCCCCATGTCCACGCTGCCCCAGTTTTCCAGGGCATATAACGCCTGCAGGGAGCAGCTGGAACCCAAATTGCACCCCCAGGGAGTGGCGGGGACCCCACACATGTGAAACGGCAGCATTAATAACCAATCAACAGCATATATGATGCAATGTATATAATTTTATTATTCATTAGTTATGGCAGTAAAATAATACATGAAAAGAAATGAAAGGCTTTTTATTTTCCCCACCACTTTTTTTAAGTCATCCCTGCCGATCTGTGCTCTCTTGTAGTCAATCCTTTCTCTTGCACCTTCTCCTTTATCTTGGCAGCCTGTTCCTTTTTCATGGTTTCCTTATCCTCCAGTCTTGCAACTTTATTTTCTGTGGAATACAGATTCATACTGCTTTCACCATCTCTTCCTTGGTTTTTTTCTTAAGCTTTGCAGTCTTCAGAAGTCTGCTAGGTGATGGAGCAGTATCAGGTCACTTTAAAAAAACAAACAGAGAGATATTAATACAGAGCCTGCATTGTTAAGAGTTTTTGTAGCATCATTTACACATCTGAGCATAGCACAGAGAGGCGCAGCTGCAGATAGAGATGGCGAGTTTCCCACACGCGGTCACAGGGGAAGGGGGGGCTGCATGTGGCTCACCTGGGAGGGGGGATGGGGGTTGCTTACTCGGAAGCCATGGGGTTTCTGTGACTTGTGGAAAGCAAACGAGCACTACAGGGAAATAAACTGAACCCTACACCCACATTGCCACAGCAGCTACTCTCAGAGCCATCTTGCACACGCAGCTCACCTGGAGGGTGTGGGGGTTTCTTCATTGGAAAGCCATGGTTTGTGACTGTGGAAAGCAAAGAGCAGCTACAGGAAATCAATGGGCTATCCAATCTAGGCATGCTTTGCAGGCAGCCTAAGCCCCCCTGCTCCCAAAACATTTGCATCCATTATATAAAAGCTTCTTACCAGGAACAGGCTTCTCTGCTGGTTCCTCACTACCAAGTCCAGCGGCTGCAACTGGCTAGCTTCTTCCTGGCTGCATGACTCCTGGAGTCAACAAAACCCTCAGTAACCTCCCTCTCAGGTTCCTCTACACTCTCCCCCTCCTCTCCAGGCTCTGAGCCAGGGCAGTGGAGTGCAAAGCATAAAGAGCAGCTAAAAAGGTATGCTGGAACCTCCTATATACCCTGGAGGCAAAATTAGCAGCGCTCGAGTGTACACGACCTGATGACGCAGCGTCTGGATCGCTACACCCGGAACGGACCCAGTGTACAGCCAGTGCTGCAAACAGGGAGTTGCAGCGCTGGCTGAGCTTTTAAGTGTAGACACCTGCTAAGTTGCAGCACTGTAACCCCCTCACCAGCGCTGCAACTTGCAAGTGTAGCCATGCCCTTAGGGAGGTGGAGTTCCTACTGCAATGGAAACACCCGGTTGGTCACTGTAGGAAGCATCTATATTAGGCTGCTCCAGCAGAATGGTTACAGCCATTCCATAGCTACTGGCAGCGTAGATGTGACCTCAAACCAAAATAATAGTTTCCACATAAGGGTTTGCACTGGTTTAACTAAACTGGTTTAATTAAAGTGTTGCAAGTGAGTGTGTAGATGAGGCCTTACGCTGCAGATTAAGGTGCCTAGTGTTTGCTATCTCAAAGTTATTCAGGATTGTTAATTGGAACACTCCTGTATTTTAATGCTCAAACAGTTGGCAATCCTGAGAGTGTGCGTCTCATTTTGTCTACCAGGCCAAAAGGCTTTGAGTGGAGCAAAAAAAATCAAGCTACTTAATCATCTCGCACTTCTTGCCATTTCTCTGCCCAAACTGTGGGCATCCTTCCTGGGTGCACTAGATGGTGCTCTTGCCACAGAAACCAACTGCACAGACCTCGATCTTCCCCTCCCACTCTTGGGCGGGTGTGTGCTTCGCAGGTCATACCCTGCATGACGAGAAAGCTGCAGGGAGGCAAATGCATGTCCCTGCTTTTGTCCTCGAAGCTCAATTCCATTGGCATCCCTGTCACAATGATTGTGGCAGCAGCATTCACAATGCCTTATAGCCTGGGCGGCTAAGACATTTATTAGTTTTCTAATCAATTAGCAGGTGCTCGTTCCTCCTGGACTTTGCGTTTATGGGAAGTACTATACACCACCCCCTGACTGCAACACCATCTGCCTATGCAGTTTGCCTTTCTATGGAGAAGCTTGTTGAAATCTGCTATATTGTGAGTGATACATTTTCACGGTGACCCCCCCCCCCCTTTGCTTTCTGGGGCTGTGGTTACATTGAGTCGGTAGGTTTTTTGCCACAGATAACTAAGGAACAGAGGCCCAGGCCTTAGTGCAGCCTGGATCTGGTTATTTCTGAGCTGGGTGTCTGTGTCTGAGAGAGAGAGTTTATGGAGGCTTCCAGGCTGGATCAGCACCTGATTTATTTCGCAGCATTCTGCATCTGTTTGGTGAATCTTGCCTTTCCCTTCCCTCATCTTGCTGCTTTGCTCACTTGGGCTGACTTTTTCTTGTAGACAAGAGATTAAAAAAGAAAGAAACCAGCAGTTTGTGAATGGACAAGATGAGCTGATGGTGTCACCAATTTTAGCCACTTACAGTGAGATTTTCGACCGCACTCCCTATTCGCCAAACTCTGCTCCCGTTGGCGCTGCTGACCAATGCTCAGTGCTGTTGAATTTCCCACCATTAGTAACAAGTTTCTGTGCCTGAGGCCACTTCCTAAGCTCTTCCATTCCTCCCTTTGTGGCATCATTCAGGCTTGAAACAATCACAGCACTTAGGAAGCAACTTCTCTGCTTTAACCCACATTTCCCCTGTCCCCCAGAAAAGAG
This sequence comes from Chelonoidis abingdonii, assembly GCF_003597395.2. Lineage (NCBI taxonomy): Eukaryota > Metazoa > Chordata > Testudines > Testudinidae > Chelonoidis > Chelonoidis abingdonii. Next base: position 101,198,284 of record NC_133776.1, on the reverse strand, counting down.
CATTTTGGATAGAAGAGTGAAGATTTCAAAGCACTTAACACTTACCAGCAGTCTTGCCTTGCAGCATCCCAAGCAAACGGCCCTTGTGAGAAGTAGAGGATTGGTGCAAATGATTGAATATTTTAAAATAGTTTGTCTTAACAATGTAAGGTAGCAGGTCTCGGGTTCTTTTGCTCAGAGGCCCATAGTGTGGCCAAAGAAATCATCCTGCGCCTCCCACCCACTTATGACTTCAAAGGATTGTGGGATTTGAGGCAGGGGATGAGTCTTTGCTGGCTGTTTTTAGAGCATAAGATCATGAGCTGCCGTACAAGGTCAGACCAATGATCCATCTAGCCCACTATCCTGTCTTTGGCAGTGGCCAATGCCAGAGCTTCAGGGAGAGTGTACAGAACAGGGCAATTTTGAAGAGAGACTCCCCTGTTTTCCCCTTCTGATGTCTGGCATTCAGAGATTTAGAATTGCTCCCAGCATGGAGTTGCATCCCTGACCATCTTGGCTAAGCCACTGAGGAAGTGATCCTCCTAGTTCTTTCTGAACTCAGTTATACTTTTGGCCTTCACAACATCCCATCGCAATAAGTTCCACATGTTAACTGTGCATTGTGGAAAAAGATATGCCTTTTGTTTAGATTAAATCTGAAGCCTATTAATTTCATTGGGTGACCCCTGGTATTTGTATTGTGGGAACGGGTGTCAAACACTTCTCTATTCACTTTTCCATACTATTCATGATTTTATAGACCTCTTTCATATCCCTCCTAGTCATCTCTTTTCTAAGATGAGCAGCCCTCATCTTTTTGTCTCTCCTCCTATGGAAGTCATTCCATGATTATCTTTGTTACTCTTCTGTGAAATTTTTCCAATTTCACTATCCTTTTTGAGGGATGGAGCAACCAGAAACCAGACCGAGTATTCCAGGTGAGAGCGTACCATGGATTTATATAGTGACATTATAATATTTTCTGTCTTACATTCTGTCCTTTTCCTAATAGCGCCTGATATTGTTAGCTCTTTGACCACCTTGGATGCTTTCAGAGAACTAAGCGTGGTGACTCCAAGATCCCTTTTTGAGTGGTAACAGCTAATTTGGAGCACACCATTATATATGTGTACTTGGGATTTTTTTTTCCAATGTGAAATACTTTGCACTTGTCAATATTTAATTTCCTCTGCCATTTTGTTCCTCATTGCCTAGTTTTGTGAGCTCCCTCTTCACAGTCGGATTTGGATTTACTATTTTGAATAATTTTGCATCATCTGCAAACTTTGCCACTTCACTTGTCATTCCCTTTTCCAGATCATTAATGAATATGTTGGACAGCACTGCTCCCAGTACAGGTCTCTGGGAGACCCCACCATTTACCTCTCTCCATTGAGAAAATGGACCATTTATTCCTACCATTTGTGACTGATCCATGAGAGGACCTTCTGTTACCCCATGACTGCTTAGTTTATTTAAGAGCCTTTGGTGAAGGACCTTGTTCAAGGCGTTCTGAAAATCCAAGTACCCTATATTGATGGGAATCATCCTTATCCACACGCTTGTTGGTACTCTCAAAGAATTCTAATAGATTGGTGAGCTATGACTTCCCTTTACAAAAGCCAAGTAGACTCTTCCCCAGCAAATGGTGTTTATCTGTGTGTTAAGTCTGATAAGTCTGTTCTTTACTATAGTTTCTACCAATTTGTCCAGTACTGAAGTCAAGCTTACCAGCCTGTAATTGGCAGGATCACCTCTGGAGCCCTTTCTAAAAAGTTGCGTTGTATTAGCTACCCTCCAGTCATGTGCTGGAGATGCTGAGTTCAGCAATAGGAGTTCCATAATTTCATACCTGAGTTCCTTGGGGACTCATGGATGAATACCAGCTGGTCCTGGTGCCTTATTACTGTTTAATTTATCCATTTGTTCTAAAACCTCCTCTATTGACACCTCAGTGTTTTAGATTTGTCACCCAGAAAGAATAGCTCAGGTGTGAGTATTGCCGTCCCATCCTCTGCAGTGAAGACTGATGCAAAGAATTCATTTAGCTTCTCTGCAATGGCCTTGTGTTCCCTAAGTGCTCCTTTACCACCTTGGTCGTCTAGTGGCCCTGCTGCCTGTTGAGCAGGCTTCCTGCTTCAGATGTACTTAAAACATTTCTTACTGTTGGATTTTGCATCTTTAGCAAATTGCTTCTCAAATTCTTTCTGGGCCTGCCAAAGTTGTGTGCCTTCCTCTTATCCTCACCAGGATCTGACTTCTAAATTTTAAAAGATGCCTTTTTCCCCTCTATCGGCCTCCATCATTCTGCTGTTCAGCCACCATGGTCCCCATGTTGTCTCTTTTGATTTACATTTTGTGTGAGCCTCTCTTACAGCGTTTCTAATAGTCCCCAGGCTGCTTGCAGGCACTAACCCTTGTGACAACTCCTTTTAATCTCCATCTAACAAGTGTCCTCAGTTTTGTGCCATTCTCTTTTTTTAAACTTAAATCTCACTGTGGTGTGGTCGGTTTGGGTTTTTTTGGTATTGTCCCTCCTGTGAGGGTGTTCAACTGAATTCCATGATGGTCCCTGTTACTGAGCAGTTCAGCTACAGTCACCTCCTGGAACCTGTGCTTCACTTAGGACTAAATCAAGCGTAGCCTCTCCCCTTTTGTGGTTGGAGGGGCTGTGTTGGTTCTGTTTTAAGGTTGCTTCCCCTCGCTCCCCTAAGCTCTTGGGTGAAGCAGTGTTTGTCACAGAGGTGGGGAATATTTTGGAAGAAACATCTTGACAGTGTCTCTCTAACACAGCAGTTGGGGGAAATGTGATAGCGTTTCTTATATTTAGGGTGCCGAGTGTATTTGTATACATAAACTGCAGGAATGTCTAGCTTCATCTATCTGTGACTAGGAAATAATTGGACCATGAGATGATGGGAGAAAAATGAAGAGACTGAATTCTCACTAAGTGCTGTAATGAAATCTGTCAAGCGAGTGAGATAGCGCAGACAAGCTGGGAATATTTGTGTCTTCTGTGTGTCCAATGCTGACATAGCAACAACGCATAGTAACAGGCCTGCATTTGGTCAGACCCAGAAACATCACATTTCCCAGATGTGCTGATTGGCCATTACGTGACAGGATTCCTTCGGCTTCCTCTGTGAGCCCTGAACAGCGCCGTGGCCACTAGTATGGCACTTTTCAGCTGAGGATCTCAAACTACTTGACAAACATTAAATAATTAAGCTTCCATGCACATCAGGTAGGTAAGAACATGGAGACTAGGGGACTTGCTCAAGGTCTTTGAGCAACTTGGTGGCAACATTAGGAATGTTCTGGACTCCCCATCTCCTGTTCTAAGCCGTAAGTGACTCTGCAAGAAGAATTTTCCCATTGACTGTCAACCCTTCTCTATTACAGTGTCCCAGTTCTGGTTTGCTTATGGCAAAAAATAAGCAATGCAGCACTGCTCTGAATTTCAGGGGGAGGGATAGCTCAATGGTTTGAGCATTGGCTGCTAAACCCACAGTTGTGAGTTCAATCCTTGAGGGGGCCATTTAGGGAACTGGGGTAAAAAACTGTCTGGGGATTGGTCCTGCTTTAAGCAGGGGGTTGGACTAGATGACTTCCTGAAGTCCCTTCCAACAGTGATGATTCTATGACCTCTGGAAAGTCCCTCCCATCTCAGAGGAGTCTGATGAGAAATGAAGTAGGCTCTCAGGAACCTGCTGCTTCAGAGAGGAAATGAAACCCCACAAGTAAGCCTAAACCATGGGATCCTTCAGTGAATTGAGAGAAAACTAACTAAAAGCCTGGGAGACAGAATCAGAGCTTGTCCCTATTTAAACAGCACCAGAATAGCCTCAAATTTGTTCCCTGATTCTTTCCAGATCTAGCTCCAAAGACCTTCTAGTCTATAAATAAGAGTTTGGGGGAGTGATTTCACCATGGGGTAAGTTCTGCCCATGTAAGTCAGTGGAGGTTCAGGAGTGTATCTGAGGCCCGTGGTATATAGTGCCTCACATAGTTGATAGATGGTCATCCTCATGAACAGGGACAATTCAATACTTTAATTTGTCCTAGAGTTTTAGTAAATCTTGGGCATCAAGGGCATGATCCTATGATATGCTAAATTTCTGCAATTCGCATTAACATCTCTGGAAGAATATCTCAGGATGAGTCCCTTTAGAAAGTACAGTCTTTTTAATGCATCATCAAATATTTAGACAGATGTTTATACAGGGAATTTTGTTTTTCTTAATCACCCTTTTCTAAGAAATTCCACTAACCTCTGCTGTTACAAGAGAGGTAGGAAGATGTAGCCAAGCATCTGGAGTGCCATATATGGTCGTAATCTCCTAACCCTGGGTGTTTCATAGAATAGTATGGTCATTGGTCACATCCACTTTTAAGGTTATGCATGAATATTTCTTCCCTTTATGTTTGCCTAAGCACTCGGGAACGTAGAACTCAAAATATTAAAATGTATAAATTAAAGTTGTCATCTTTGTGCATCGTGTCAGCTTTATTAATGGCCGTGACTAGGTTCTTTATTCTTTGTTATTACTGTGTATTACATACAACTGGAAGGGCAGAGCAATGCTGAGGATAAAATGTCAGTGTTACGAAGAAGAGAAAATCAGCCTGCTCTGACTACTGAATTGGGTCAGCACAGAAATGGAGCCCAGCCTTAGACAGTAGAAGACAGAAATAGTTGTGGAATTCCCCCTATCAATACTGTATGAGGCTGACTTTCTGCCAACTCTTAGATGCATGCATTGGAGGCCTGTTGAATTGAGTTCGGTGCCCATCCTAGCCTTCTGTTGGGTCAGTGCACATCAACCCTGCCATGCAGCACCCTATGCTGTTCCAGTCTTCGGCCCCTCGCACAGCTCAGTCATGGCGTAACCCACCTGCTGTCCCAACAAGCCCCCAGCCCATTTCTGCATGTCCATCTCCTTTGGAGCATCCCTGCTCTTCCCCTTTTGGGGACAGCAGCTGTCCCAAGGCACCTCATGTCTGCCTAGTAGAACTTTCTGCTGCTTCATTTATGGGCCTCCCAACACAGCTCTGCAAATGCACTTCCCTCCTGGCTACAGGCCCCATGTTCTGCATAGCATGTTGGGGGTGTTTGAATGCAATATGATCATGGATGGCCAGACAAGCTATTCTTTTTGTTATAACTTCTAGTTAATACTGAATGAGCTAGAACAGATGAGGGGCATTTTAAATGCAATGTAGTGGGAGTGGCTTCCATCCAGACAGTTGCAGAGAGATCACTGACATTTTCAGGACATCTTGTGCAAATCTTCCTAAACTTTGTTGGTCCCTCTGCAATCTGTAGTAAGAGAGAATTGAAAAAACACCTGTCATGGGCCACTGGAAATCAGTGCAGAAGGTTGCCAGATGTAATGGAAATTTTCCCCTCCTCCCCAGATTTTATGGACACTTCTGGAAAACCTGCAGGAATTTTTTTGTTTAAACAAATACCCATGAAAACTCAAATAACTTGTGTAGTTAAATTATTTGTGTCTTTGAGCAGTTTAAAATAACTGTTTCGTCAACACACATTTGCATTGGTCTCTGCTGTGAGAAGTGGAGACCGAATTTCTCCATGACAGAAGAGTGGCTGCTCAGGAAATTTGTGCAGACTGTATGGCAAAGAAGCTACGAACTTGCAAGGTGCATACAGATGAAACAGTTTAAGTCCGGTGAGACTAGATCTGCATCTGCAGCACCTCATGCAAATATCAGAGACTGAACTGCTCGCTATGGAAGAGGAATTAATTCCCTGAAGACCTTGTTGCTGCTTTGAGTCACAGTCCTGCTGTATCACACAGAGTTGTACACAACCTGGGTTTTTCTAGAATTAGTGCTGGGTGGATCCAGGGCCGTCCTTAGGATTTATGGTGCCCTAGGCGGGATTATTAAACTGGTGCCCCCGTGCCTGTCTTGCTCTTAGCAACACAAACATAAGCTTACAGTATTGGAAAACTTGCCGCATGCATGTTATTAAAACCAGTTTAACTTAATGAAGCACACTGTAATGCTGATGGACTAGCACTAAAGAAGTAGCACTATAGAAAAAATTCTGATTTGACAGAATGATGCAAATAATATAATTTTTTTAATTTATCAAAATTTTATTGGAAATTTATATGAAGAGGTATTGAAACAAGGATTTGTTTTTAATTAAAAGCAATCTTTCTGGCTTGTTTGGCTGCAAAATCAGTAATAATGTCATTGTATGACAAAGACAAGTGATGTTTTGTTTGATTGCAAGAATAGCAAGACCAATCAAGTGTTCCTGAATCCTTGTAGAGCGGAGATAGTTTTTAATGAGCTTTAGTTTTGAGAAACTCCGTTCTCCTGATGCTACTGTTACAGGAATTGTCAGTAGAATACGAGTGGCAATGTACACATTAGGATATATGTCAACAAGTTTGCGGGTATGAATAAACTGTACAATGTCCATCACCGATTTTGCATGTGGCAACATTGATGACAGTGTACTCAATTCTTCGTACAGTTCAAGTCCATTTAAATCAAAACTATCACCGTGCTTCAGGAGGCTCTCTAGGTTCTTGCACTTTGTCATTAGTTGCTCTTGTTTTCCTATTTCGTTGAATTTAGTTATGTCATACAAAAATCCAAACTGTTCATGGTGTACTTGCAAGGTATTAAACCTTTCATCAACAGCAGATACTGCTTTATCCATCACAACATTAAAAAATTCAACCTCAAATTTCTTTTCTGGATCGTCTATGGGCTCATCTGCTCCTTCATATTCTATTTGTCGTTTTTTCCTTGAAACTCGTGTCACATTTGCACATGGAAATTTTGGTTCTACACCGAGTGCCTGTGCAAGCTCTCTTGCTGTAACCTGTGCTTCTTTGAATCCATGTTCTCTGTATTTCACTAAAAAGTCTTGTGTGTTGTTTAGTAAGGTAAGTGTTGAATCAAGCTGCATAATTGGACTCTGCATTATTTTGCTTACACTTGAGATTTTAACAAGAATGTCATACCAGATTACGACAGATGTTAGAAACTTGAAGCTGGATATTTCAGAGGCCAATGACTGTGCTTCACTTTTAGCTTTTGGATCTCTGGCTTCTTCCGAAATAGCAACCAATGCTTCATAAACTTCCTCAGATTGATATCTCAACTATTGTTATTATCTGAGGTCTTGGCCACCGGTCCTGCTCAGCCCACTGCCAGCCTGGGGTTCCTTGGGGGTCCCCAGGCCAGCAGCAGGTGCTGAGTGGGGCCGATGGCTGGTATCCCAGCTGGCAATAGGGCAGCAGCTGGAACCCCAGAGCAGTGATGGGCTGAGCCGCTCAGCCTGCCGCTGCATACCATCAAAAATCAGCTCACCTGCCACCTTTGACACGTGTGCCGTAGGTTGCCGACCCCTGCTTTATACACTAGTAAGGAGATGAGCATATTACAGTTGTTGGAGGGCTCTTATCAGGAGTAACAGGCTATAGGAAAGACAGTCAACATTTTTTGTTTCTCTGATGAAAACTGGCCCACTCCCTGCCTCAAACCAAACCTGTCACTAATAATTGTCAACAACTTAATTTTCTGTTTTTGGCTAAGATATTGATTTTTTTAAAAAAAAATATTGAAATTGGATTCAGGATTGTTAGCAAGAATTTTTGGCAAACAAAGTTGTTAAATGACAATTTAAATGGCAACACAGTACTGCTTTCATGCTTGGCTCACCCCCCAGCCTGCTGGTCCAACAGCTGCAGTAGAGGAGGAGATAGGTGGAAAACTGCAGGACCCCAAAATCCACCTCTTGGGGTGCAGAGTGGCAACAGCAGCAGCAAACCCTCAGGTCCGATCACACGCCAATGGGCACCACCGCCAGCCCAACGGACCATGGTGAAGTTAGCACAGCATCTGATCTCAGGGACTGGGCACCCATGGAGCCACAGCAGCTCATCCTGCCCTGTGCAGCTCCCCCTGGATGAGATGGATCACTGCCAGTCCGGAGGAGAGATGCACTCCCCAGCTAGGGTGACCAGATCCAGATGTCCTGATTTTATAGGGCCAGTCCCGATATTTGGGGCTTTGTCTTATATAGGCACCAATTACCTCCACCTAGGGTGACCAGACAGCAAGTGTGAAAAATCGGAATTGGGGTGGGGGTGGGGGGAATAGGAGCCTATATAAGAAAAAGACCCAAAAATCAGGACTGTCCCTATAAAATCAGGACATCTGGTCATCCTACAGGTGAGTTCCTTCCCCCACCCCTTCGCAGAGACCCCCAGCAGCCAATCCCACCCCCTCAGACTGTGCTGCATTCATGTCTCTCTAGGACCCAGCAGCCCTGCTCTTACATGCTCCACTGCTTTCCATCTGTCCGGGCTCCCGGCAGAGCGGTGCCCCCAGACCTAGTGGTGCCCTAGGCGGCTGCCTATTCTGCCTATGGCTAAGGACGGCCCTGATCCTACGAAGATGCAGTCAGGAAGCCTTCAGTAGAATTACACTGGGGATAAACCTGGCTCAGGACTTCCAGGGTCTTCGTTCTCTGTGGCCAGTATCTGCCACTTTCTCTGATGCTGGAAACACAAGCCTTGATCCTGTAGTAGGGTACATAAAAGAATTGCATAAGCCTCAAAACTAGAAGGCTTAAAGGGATGGAACTCTCAGTGAAAAACCAGCTCTGGCCAGCACCATTGACATGAATTATACTGGTGGTTACCCATAGTTCCACACACTGTATTTAGTTGCATTAGCTGGGATTTGTCAGTGTTCCGATTGCACAATTAATAATAGATTGTTACTATGAATATATTTGTGAAAGGGCATTGGAATTGTGGAAGATACATCCGGAGTAAGTAGGTCACCCTGACTTAACAGGAAGTGGACCCTGGTTTGGGAATTAAAACTCAACAAGAGAGAGTAGAGAGGTTTGCTTTAAAGACCAGGAGCTCTTGTCAGGGAGCAAAGAGGCTAGGCCAGCATCCTGGTCTGCTCTGGGTTGGCCCCCGGGAGGTTCTGAAGCCTCTGTAGAATGATTCTGAGGGGGAGGGTGGGCCACCAGTAGTGGACAGGTGGCTTCAGGGGGTGGACGTGATTGGACCTGCAGCAGTAATATACAGCTGTCTGTGCAGTGAGGCCCTCCTGTCCACTTGACAGCTGCTTTTGTACCAAGGTTCAACTGGACCAGCAGCAGTGATGCAGAACCAGCCAGGTAGCCGCTTATCAGAGCAGGACCTGGTGGTGTCGCTGTGTCTGGACTGGAGGAAATGACTCAGAACTGTGAATTGGCTTTTCAGTGGGTGGCGATTATTGTGCCACTAAGAGTTCTGGACCTCAGCAAACCAGACAATTCCTATCTCGCACTGGGGTTGGTCACTGTCATACGCTGATGGGGTTTGCTTGTGCTGGTGTATGTAAATGTTTCTTGTTTGTTTTTTTCCTTTTCCTTCTAGGCAAAGAGATGTGTGGTTCTGTGTTCCTAAGGCCTCTGGGTGCTGGTGAACAGGGAAGAACCATCTTGATAGGGAACCAGGCAGGTTCTCTTTCAGTTTACCGGAGGCAGAAGTAGGATTTTAGCTCTGCACGGGGGGTTGGGCCATTGTTTTATTTATTGTAGAAGTGGAGCCCTAAACCTATTGAACCAGGCCCTTGTTGGTGCCATTGGCACCTGGCTGAAGGGTCACAGCTGGAGGTTGTTCTAGGTGTACAACTGAGACCTGTGTGCACCAGAACCCCAGAGGGATGTGCTGGCATGAATCTCCGTGCCCTGTTCTCTGTTCTGACCAGTGGTCAGTCAGTCTTTGGTTGTAGCCTCCCACCCCTTCTGCCCTCCCTCTCTGCCTCTAGGGTCCTTTCCTTTGGGAGGTGGTGGTGGGGGGGAATGGAGACTAGCCCCAATGGTCAGCTGTAGTAGTCTAGCTGGCCTGTGAGTGGGTGTGAGAGGGGTTAAGATCTCAGCACCCTGCACACCTAGTCCCTTACTCGCAAAAGAGGTGGGCAGGGAAGGGGTTGATCTGAGGAGACAGGCACAGCTGAAGTGCAATTCTCATCTTAACAGAGAGACCTCTCCTATATGCTCTCCACTTCAGCCTCACCTATGCTAAGCTAGCAGGCAGTCTACCCTGGTGCTCCCACCAGGCTGTGCCCACTGGCAGTGCAATGGTGGGAGAAGTTCAGAAAATGTGTGAGCCCAACTTCAAGCCGTGCTTAGGCAGAATCATATTATTAGACTCACTGAATCTTTAGGACCGGACCTCGAGAGGTCATCTAGTCCAGTCCCTTGCACTCACGGCAGGACTAAGTATTATCTAGACCGTCCCTGACAGGTGTTTGTCTAACTTGCTCTTAAAAATCTCCACTAATGGAGATTCCACAACCTCCCTAAGCAATTTATTCCAGTGCTTAACCACCCTGACAGGAAGTTTTTCCTAATGTCCAACCTAAACCGCCCTTGCTGCAATTTAAGCCCATTGCTTCTTGCCCAATCCTCAGAGGTTAACGAGAACCATTTTTCTCCCTCCTCCTTGTAGCAACCTTTTATGTACTTGAAAATTGTTATTATTCTCTCCCTGTGCCTCCTCCCAGTCTTCTCATCTCTAGATTAAACAAACTCAATTTTTTCAATCTTTCCACATAGGGCATCTTTTCTAAACCTTTAATATTTTTTCTTTCTTTTCTCTGGACTTTCTCCAATTTGTCCACATTTTTCCTGAAATGTGGTGCCTAGAACTGGACATAATACTCCAGCTGAGGCCTAATCAGCGCGGAGTAGAGCGGATGAATTACTTCTTGTGTCTTGCTTACAACACTTCTGCTAATATATCCCAGAATGATGTTTGCTTTTTTTGCAACAGGGCTACACTGCTGACTCATATTTAGCTTGTGATCCACTCTGACCCCCAGATCCCTTTCTGCAGTTCTCCTTCCTAGGCAGTCATTTCCCATTTTGCATGTGTGCAACTGATTGTTCCTTCCTAAGTGGAGTACTTAGCATTTGTCCTTATTGAATTTCATCCTATTTACTTCAGACCATTTCTCCAGTTTGTCCAGATAATTTTAATCCAATTCTCCAAAGCACTTGCAACCCCTCCCACCTTGGTATTGTCCGCAAACTTATACGTATGCTCTCTCTGCCATTATCTAAATCATTGATGAAGATATTGAACAGAACCTGACCCAGAACGAATCCCTGCGGGACCCCACTCGATATGCCCTTCCAGCTTGAGAAAACCACCGATACCTAGTCTCTGGGAACGGTTTTTCGACCAGTTATGCACCCACCTTATCATAGCTCCATCTAGGGTGTATTTCCCTAGTTTGTTTTTGAGAAGGTCATGTATCAAAAGCCTTACTAAAGTCAAGATATACCCCGTCTAACGCTTCCCACCATCCACAAGGCTTGTTACCCTGTCAAAGAAAGCTATTAATTTGGTTTGACATGAGTCGTTCTCAAGAAATCCATGCTGACTGTTACTTATCACCTTATTATCTTCCAGGTGTCTGCAGATTGATTGCTTAGTTATTTGCTCCATTGTTTTTCTGGGTACAGAAGCTAAACTGACTGGTCTGTAATTCCCTGGGTTGCATTTATTCCCCTTTTTATAGGTGGTGTCAGGGTTCCCTCGCCACTCTAAACTCTGATGTACAGATGTCGGGACGCGCATGAAAGACCCCTTGAGCTTATTTCTACCAGCTTAGGTTAAAAACTTCCTCAAGGCACAAATCCTTCCTTGTCCTTAGATGAGTACTGCCTCCACCACCAAGTAAGTTAGACAAAGATTCAAGGAAAAGAACGACTCGGCGTTCCTGTTCCACCAAAATCCCTCCAAGCCCCTTCACCCCTTTCCTGGGGAGGCTTGAGAACAATATACCAACCAAATAGGTTAACAAAGTGGGCACAGACCTGCCTTTGGGTTTTGAGGACACTAAAAACCACTCAGATTCTTAAAAGCAGAATTTTATTATAAAGAAAAAAGGAAAAGAAGCACCTCTGTAAAATCAGGGTGGAAAGTAATTTTACAGGGTAATCAGATTTATAACACAGAGGATTCCCCTCTAGGCAAAACTTTAAAGTTACAAAAAACAATAACAACAAAAAGGCAGGAATAAACCTCCCTCTTAGCATAGGGAAAATTCACAAGCTAAAAAAAAGATAATCTAACGCATTTTCTTCCTGTTACTTACAATTTGTAATTTTAGAGGCCTTTAGTTCAGGTATGGCTTTGGGAGATGTATTTTCCCTGCCCTGCTTCCTTGCTGACCCAGAGAGAACAACACAAAAACGTTCCCCCACAGATTTGAAAGTATCTTCTCACCTCATTCGTCCTTTTGGTCAGGTGCCAACCAGGTTATTTGAGCTTCTTAATCCTTTACAGGTAAAGGAGGGATTTTATGCTACCCATAGCTGTATGTTTATGACAGGTGGGCACTACATTTGCCCTTTTCCAGTCCTCTGGAATCTCACCTGTCTTCCATGACTTTTCAAAGAGAATCGCTAATGGCTCTGATATCTCTTCAGTCAGAAGCACTCAGTGGCTACGTGGTAGCACTCTCCCAGAGCAGGATCATCCTGTCACCACCCTTCCCCTGCTGCTACCTGCTCTGGCCATACTCAGGCCCACAGTCAGCAAAGGCAGAAGCATGTTCTGCTTCAGCTAATCCTTCGCTGCATGGCTTTGCTCATTCCCAGTGGATGATCATTTGTCAAAATCAGACCAGATTGTACATAACTCCTGCATTCTTCTGAGGGCCTCAGGCCTCCACTGCCAATCTTCTTTTTCCCACTGTTGGTTCTGTTCTTTCCTCTCTGCCCACATTCCCAACCTCGGCGTGGGACTGCCTGAGGAAAATCACCATTGTCTATTTTTATCAGTGACAATTTACTCCCGTAAGTGGCAGGGAGGAGTGTTCTCTATATCCACAGCCAGATATGAAGTCAATCTTTTTGGCCTTGTCTATACGCAGTAATTGCACCAATTTAACTTCAAATTATTTTTAATTGGTTTAGTTCAGACAGTGGAAATCACTGAGTGGACCCTGTTACTTCAGTTCCAGAGCCTCTTATTTCAGGTTAGTTTAAGTTTTAATTATTCCCAAAATGAGCCTGGTTTAAACCAATGTAAGAATGTCCACTTACCTTTTTCCTCCAGTTAAGCTAAATCAATTTAAAACTTCACATCTGAAGTTAAAATAGAGCAACTTTCACATGTAGACAAGCTGTTACAGAAGGTTAAAGAGAGTTGCACTCCGCAGCGCTGTAACCCCCTCACCAGCGCTGCAACTTGCAAGTGTAGACAAGGGCCAAGTGCCTTCAGAGCTCATTATTACAGCACCAAGAATGCTTTAGCCAGGAAATGGCATTCATAATTTCTTTTGTGCCAAATCATCTGTAGTTTTCCCATGGCTATTTATTTTTTGTATGTGAAATAAAGCCTGTGAAAAGCACAAACAGGTTTAGTTTCTGCGTAACTATGAAACTAAAACAAATCACACTATTTTAAAGAGCCATGGTCAAGTTGATTTGTTTGGAACTAATGTGTGGGTTTTTTTTAATCCAGTTTCTGATTACGGGCTTCTGTAAATAATTTATGTTATGTGATTTGTGTTATTTACAGGAGGTGCAGTCAGAGACTTGATTTTTTTTAAATCCAAACATTCTTTTTTGTAAAATGATATTTTTAATAAAGGCTTTTTGAGCAAGTGAGACGTTGACTCCGGGGGAAAATGAAAGGACTACACACAAAGTGCTGTCAAGAAGTGAACAACAAAAAATAAGAATTTTCCCTCACGTCTTTCAGCTGTAATCATCTTAGGAGTTACATTGGGTACATGCAGAAATGTGTTTTTTAAGATGATAGTTATGCCCCTTTAGAACCTAGCAATCGCTGATGGTGTCTCTCTTCTCCCAGGTAGACGCACCTTCCAGGAAGGGGGTCACCCATAATAATCATGCAATGATGAATAGAACCTGAGAAGAGTTACAAAATGCTTTGAATTGTGTAGATGCTGCAGCCAATCTGACACCATGTCAGTGAAGCCGTTTTCCTCAATGCACGTGTCTCTTAAACTAGCATTCAGAGCCATCCTTACCCCTCAGAGACTAGTGATCTCGGTTAATGCAGGCAGCTCCCTTATGTTTGGGTTAGGGCAATTGTCAGGTAGATGGCGTGGACCAGAAGGAGTGACAAAAGAGTTGTCCTCTTTATTATCGTTCTAACATCAAAGACTTTGGGGCTATTGCCATACTTTAGCAAAAGGCAGCATGGTCCAGTGGATAGGGCTCCGACCTAGGAGTCAGGAGGCCTGAGCTGTGTTCGTTACTCTGCTCCTGATCTCCTGTGTGACCCTGAACAAGTCCCTTCACTAAGCCCACAGCCAAATTTAATTATGTGAGTAGTCCCGTTAAGTCAAGTTCCTTAACTACCTCACTGAATTTGGGCACTAGACCCTTGGATAATGAGAGTGGCAGTATGAACACTTTCCTCATAATTAATACCAAGTTGGTTGGGATTAATAGTCAGATGTTGCTTTAAGAAGTTTGACTACCTAGTAAAGTGGTTGATTTTGAAAAATATATTGGTGCCTAAAGTTTATCCATGCACAAATTCAGTGACAGTGTGCTGCAGGGGCAAATCAGACCTGCTGCTTAGGTCCTGTCCTTCTCCTTCCAGGATCAGGGCCTAAGAACTTCCTACAGTGATGAACATCTGCCTGTCTGAGTTGGGTGTCTCCATCAAGGCTATAAATCTGACACTATTTACTACTTGTTGCTATCTAGCTACATATCTAGATTATTATGTGGTTTTCATTACTATGGTATCTGAGCACCTCGTTTTATTTATCCTCCCAATACCTCTGTGAGCCGCATTGTACAGCTGTGAAACTGGGGTATGGCAGAAGTAAGTGACTTAACCGTGATAACCCAGGCAGTCCATGGCAGAGTCCAAGCACCCTAACCACTGGATCAGCCGTCCTCTTTCATGCCTGTTGCTCATTTCGGTTTTCATCGCAGTTGTATTTGTTTTTCCACCATCCTCAGCTTTTGAATTGATTTGATTTTAGCTGAAGACTAAACAAAAATACATTTGTCATCCTTTGGAACCTTCTCTGTTTCAATATTCATTATACATAAGTTAGCCCCAGGTGGTACCTTGCAGCAATGTTGTCCAAAAACAAAATCTAAAGCAAGAATTAATAAAATAGTCTGTTTAAATTTAGTCTGATGCCTGCAAGTCCTCTTTTCAAAACTGGATAATGAAGTTCGAGTGGAAATATAGACAATAATTTATAGGCATGCCGTTAGGGTAAAGTCCTACCATAAGGCTAAAAAGCAATGTATAAATAGATTTTTAAATCCCTTTTCTCTGTTAACAGTAAAACCTTAGACTAATAAAACTGGTTTCAAAAAATGTCGTTACGTTATCATCATTAGTCCTCTCCTTTTACTTTAACTCTTTCAGACAGGTGTCCATCCTATAATATATCTTTGCAGATAACAATCAAGAAGTGATTGGGTAATCATGGGACCTTATGATTGTCTTACGCTTTGTCTGTTTTGCATATTCAAATATTTTATGGAACACTTTAATTATTCAGATAATTGAGATATTTGCTGAAACCAAGGGCCCAATCCTGGAAACATTTAAGCATGGGCCTGATCCAGCACTTATTGAAGTCAACAGAAAGACTCTAGCTGACTTCAACAGACAATTGTTCAGGTCCTAGGTGCGCAAGTTTATTCACTGGGATAATCCTGTGTGTTTAAAAACTGCTCATGTGCTTAAGAGTTTGCAGGATCAGGTCCTAAATTAAAGACATTAATTACACTGGCTGCTCGGCCCCGACCCCCGGTTCAGTTTGTGGGGTTCTGCCAGGCATTCCAGGATTGTATAAATTGTCTTGATCCAGCAAGCTCCTGTGGGTATCTGCTATCTTAAACTCTCCTTCTAAGCTAGGGGTTCTCAAACGTCATTGCTCTGCGACCCCCTTCTGACAAAAAAAAATTACTATACGACCCTAGGAGAGAGGACTGAAGCCTGAGCCCATCCGATCCCTGCCACCAGCTTGATAGAACCACCGATAACTAGTACCTGGGGTTTGCAGAGAAAAGCTTGAGCATGTCAATCCGAATGGCTCAGATATCAGAAGGCAGATAAAATGAAACCCAATGTTTATTTAATTCTTAGGATTTTCAAGAAGCCAATCTCTTGATTTGGAATGTGAGCAGGAGATGATTTTGGCTCTGTCTAATTCACAAACATTGTAATTTGTGGTGCATCACACAGGCATTATTGCAAACTAGCAAGGTTCTGCCAGTATCATAATAACTTCTATTATAAATTTAAATGTGACATGATTCCTTAGCTGACTGTGGGGTGCAGGATGGGTGTGGTGTGTACGAGAGGGCTCAGGGCNGGGTGGGGTGGGGTGGGGTGGGGTGGAGGATGGAACCTTGCTTCTCTTACCTATGCTAAAATTCAGGGTCCAAAGCATCTCCCATTGAAATCCATGCGTATTTAGCCATTGACTTAAGTGAGAGCAGGCTATGGCTCTTCAGTCTCTGCTTTGCACTATCCCCAGGAAAGATGTCACCGAATTGCCTTTGTTTTACGGGCTCTATATGTCATTAAATCATAGAGAGGTCATCTGGGTATTTCCCAGGGTGGGAATCTATATCTCTAAAATAGGCTGAATAGTCAAGACTGAACAGTGTCTTGGTAATGACACCATATAATCTTCATGATAGTAGTTCTTAGGCAGTTTAACCCCTCTCATTTGAGAATCACAACATCCCAGTAATATATGATTTACGAGTTGTGATGCACTAGCTTAGAACAACCTGGGAAACAGTGTACTTATGTGTTTAAGCTCCATGGAAAAAGTATTACATCACTGATGCTTTAACCACATTGTCATAAAACCAAACAACCCCACCCTTGGTCCCTGTGAGAAATGACTCTGAAATTTTTCCTTTCAGCTTTTCCAGCAAATTGCCTGCTTGGTAAATTTTGCTAATGATCTGAAAGGTAATCAGTTTGTCTCCTAGGAGTTTTGTATATGTATTTCCATGGCAGTGTGACTTAGTCCACAGATGTTGTCATGTTGGCTATCCTCCTCTTCCTGCAATAAAGAAAATGGCAGGATAGTTCAGTGATTCACAGGTTTTATTTTGATTGTCCCTTGAGCCTGGTCGGTGTTGGATACCGACCAGGCCAAAGGGAAGGTGGTACTTTGGTTTTGTCCTGAGCAGGTTTGGTATTATAGGTAAGGTGACCAGACAGCAAGTCACTTTTTGGTGAGGGTATGGGAGGGACAAAGTCCTTAATATTGGGATGGTCCTGAAAACATCAGGACATCTGGTCACCCTAGTTATAGGAGGTCTGAGAAATAAGGGTGAAATTCCTGAAGAAGTGCAGAGACAAAGGGAAGTTCAGACTGTTTCTCTGAGATCTCAGGAGACCAGGTGGCAAGTGCTGCTACTTGGGGTTCTGTGTAGCACTTTGTAGAAAAGCAACTCTCTTTGCCATCTTTCCAAGCTCCAGGATTTCCAAATAAAGTGTTCTCCTGCAGTTAGCTTCTCAATGACTCAAACAACTGAATTGGCGTCAAGTTGCTGTGCTCAGAGCTCATTCTTGTTTGGCTAACAAGTCAAGGGTTCATTTGTCTCCATTTTTATTACGTTGGCCAAAAATCAGTAAACACAACGAATGATTATTTTTCGGCACTATAGTGACTCAGAGCTGTCTTAGTACATCTGAAATTTACGGTGCAGTTTTTACTATTTATTCCTGTCGAGTATAATTCACTTACAGAGGTTTCTCTGGCATCATAGTGTATGTGAAACTGTAATAGGAAAATATTTCCTATTTAAAATTAAAAGATGATTCACCTACATTGCTTTTCTTTATTTTAGCTGTTTGCTGTCCCTCGCTAAATGAATTCATGTCTTGTCAAGAAGCAAATTAAGATCACAGGAACAGATGAATTTATAGAATGAGTGTTTAAATATTTCTTCTTGTCAGATCTATTAGCTATTTCAACTTACCCAACTGCTCTCGCAGGCAGCCCAGAGCCCTTTAAATTCCCACCGCAGAAGCCAGTGTGGTCCAGTATGGCATACCGGCGCT
Source organism: Chelonoidis abingdonii (assembly GCF_003597395.2). Lineage (NCBI taxonomy): Eukaryota > Metazoa > Chordata > Testudines > Testudinidae > Chelonoidis > Chelonoidis abingdonii. Next base: position 101,180,204 of record NC_133776.1, on the reverse strand, counting down.
TGCCGGTATGCCATACCGGACCGTACCAGCTTACTTTCACCTCTGGCTGCAGGCTTCTTGCCCAGGTATATCACATTGCTGTAGTCCAGCTGAGAGTTGACAAAGGCATGAATAAATGAGGCCAGCTCATTGTCTGCCAGCAAGGAACGCATCTCCTAGCCAACTGGAGATGGTGGAAAGCATTACTACTGAATGCTGCTATGTGAGAGCTTTGTGTCAGTAAGGAATTCAGGAGCGCCCCAAAACTATGGACTAAATTGCTCAACTGTGTGTGCATCCTCAACCAAAGGAGACTGCAACATAGCTGCAAGACTCTTCAAAATGCTTTCCTTTGTCCACCAGCATCATCTCTGTCTTGCTTAGGTTCAGCTTGAGCCAGCTGTTCTTCATCCACAAGCTGATCTCATCCAAGCCCTGGGACAACTTGGTGGTATTGATATAGGCATACATGGTGAAGGATAGGTAGAGTTCTGTGTCATTGCCATATTGCTGGCCCTGGAGTCTGTGGTATCTGAACTGTTCAGCTAGTGGTTCCACATAGATGTTGAAAAGGGTGAGAAAGAGAATTGGGACTTCTTGGATTCCATAAGTGAGGGGTCTGGTTGTGGAAGTGCAGTTTCTAAGCAATACTCACCGGGTGCATCCTCCCAGCTTCCCACCTGTTAACACTGGGTCTAGACAAGCCCACAGTCTGGATTCTATGTTATCGGTAGAGCAGGTTCGAATATTTTCCATGAAGTTTTGATAAAATGTATTGGTTTTTACAAGGTTCAGAGCAAGCCTACCAGCGAATGACTTCCTAGCACAGTGATTAGGGTACTGCCCTCGGATGTGGAAGACTCAGGTTCAAATTCCTGCCCAATCTAGTGTGATTTGGGATGGGAAAAACTCTGCTCTGATTCAGACATGAAGTTGGATCAGGCTAGTACCCTAGCAATGAGGCTGGGCTCTTGTCTGACATGACCCGAACCTAGAAAACCTCCCTGAGCTGAAAAACTCAGGGTTCAGTCTGAAAACAGATATTTTGACACAATTTCATTTTTGTGAAAATGTTGGAAAGGTTATTATTTTCATTCCAGATTAGAAAGAAATTTTTTTTTTGAAACCTTGAAAATTGCTACTAAATGGGATTGTCCTGCAGACACTGCTGTTTTTACTGAGTAATTTTCCTATACAGCATCTAGTGTAGATAATCTTTTGGTGTAAGTATGGAAAAAGCTATGTCAGTAGGGGCGTTCTCTGTATGTACCCATGTAAGAGTTCCAGTCTGGTTCTTAGTCTGTTCATTGACCTCGCCAGCTGAGACATGCCTTCTCCAAGGGGATGGTATATCTTTCCAAATCCATTAACCAAAGGATAAGAAAGCATGGCATTGCATTTCAATTAAGGGTCTGGTCTGCGCTCCTCCTGCACCCAAAACATTCAGTGACTTTGGAAGGAATTCTGGGTGCACTAGGAATGCAGTATCCACTCCAAAATGTTTCATAGCTTTGTGACTCAGGCAGGGGCACTAGCTGGTCTCCGGGAAACAAGGCGTTAACCTCAGCTCAGTTTGTGCAGATATCTGTGGGGAAGGATTATAAACCGGCCGCATGGGAGACACAGCAATTGCTGTATTGGATCAGACCAGAGGTCAATATTGTCCACTGATGATGGCCAGTGCCAACCTGTTCAGAGGAAAAAATGCTGCTGACAGTGGAGACAGTAATGGGATAAACCGCCAATGGAGAAAGAACATAAAAATGGCAATACTGGGTCAGACCAATGGTTCGTCTAGCCCAGTATCCTGTCTTCCCACAGTGGCCAATACCAGGTGCTTCAGAGGGAATGAAAAGAACAAGTGATCACTAAGTGAGCTACCCAACTCCTGTCCAATAGCTAGTTTGGCTTATGCCCCAAAATTTGAACATTTATATCCCTTCTGGCATGAGCAGGTGTTTTTTATCTTATAACCCTGATGTTCCAGTTGTCCATTTACATGTCCAATCCTTTTTTAAAATCCTGCAAGGGTCTTGGCTGCAATGATATCTTGTGGCAGTGAGTTCCACAGGGTAATTGTCCGCTGTGTGAAAAAGCAATTCCTTGTAGAAGCTTAGAGTGTGTCAGCTGCTAGTTTAATGTAATTGTCCCCTTGTTCTTGTATTGTTGGGAAACGTTCCCCGACTACCAGAGAGATAATGGAGGGTATCTGTGCAGAGGCAGCCTGGGTCATAAGACTGGCATCATGCCCCAGGCTAGGGGAGTTTTCTGTTAATCTTTCTGTTTTGTTTTGACTTCTCATCAGCCAGTAATCATTGAGAAAAGCCCATTGCTGACTACATATTTCTTTTGTTCCTGCTGAGTTATTCCACCATGTTACAAGTAAAAATACACATTTTTGACCCTACAGAATGTTAAATTTCAACTATTCTATGGTATGAAAAATGTTGGTATTTCAAACACTCGTATTTATGTATGTGTGACAATGCTGTTCTCAGCAATGATAATTTGGGCCTTGACCCATCAATCATCACAACTCATGCATGTTGTCTAACATGCTAGGCATCCTTAAAGTGGGACTGTGTGGGTTAGTAGACTCTGCGAAAGTCCCCTGCTTTTATGGAGAATTATAATAAAATGAAGAAGGGCTTGGAAAATAAAAATGATACTCTGAGGAGTGTGTTTTGACAGTATGGCAATGTTTCAGTTTCCTTTTGCTAGATGAACAAACATCCCTCCAAGTAAACCTGGGCCCTGATCCTTCAATGGTTCCCTGAGTCCCAGCCCTACCCAACAGGCCCCCCTGCCATCCTCTTGATTGTCAGAAGGCCCATGACTCCCTGTGACACTGGAAAAGCTTTTTCAAAAGACAAATGAAACACTAAGTTCCATGCACCCTGCCACCCAGCAAAATGAGATCCACGAAGGGAAGCTTTCACAAAAGTGAGCGTGACAAATGTATTTTTATAGCCCAACTTGGGTGAAAGGCAAGTAGAAAACCAAGCAGAATAGCAAAAAGCAAATGTCGATGTTTTCAGATTTAATGATCAAAGGTGGTGTCAGTAACATGGGTAAGGAGATTTGTTTAAACAGACACACTCTTTTTTAACCTGATACTGTTCCTTTTAATGAGCTAAGTATATCATTTGAAATAATATCCCTTCTTCTCAGAGTTCTGTTTATGCTATACTCTCTTTAGTCTGGATTTGTTCATTCCCTACAGGCTTCTTATTTAAACAACACATATTTCTCTGCACTGGAAACTCTGAATACCAATCCAAGGATGAAACATAACGCAGCTGAACCATCATTAAAAACTTTAGTGTATGTTTGGATGGGCAGGAGAGGCTCATGGCTGAGTCAGATGAATTCCCCTTAGAGGGGGAATATGCTGTTTGTTTGCACTGTATCTCCTTGCAAAACAGTGCTAGGAAAATAAGTACTTGGGAATAGTACAAAATTAATGTATTCCAGTTCTAGTGGGACCGATGGGTTTGACTCCTACTGAATTAGCTAAATGGTCCCCAGTGTTATGGCCAGTGTTCCTGTGCTACCTTGCTGAATAATCAACCTAGAATCATGCGGCCTGGGCACAGATGGCGAGACTGTGTCTGTTAAATACACAGACTCTGTTTAATGATATTTAATGCCTGTTACAGCATCAGGGCCGGCTTTAGGAAATGCGGGGCCCAATTCGAACAGTTTCGATGGGGCCCCGGCAGGGATGACTTAAACAAAAAAACCCCACACATGGAAAACATGTGGGGCGTGTACTCACTGGGCGGTGCTCCGAGTCTTCGGTGGCACTTTGGAGGTGGGTCCTTCACTCACTCCAGGTCTTCAACAGCACTGAAGGACCTGCCGCCGAAGTGCCACCAAAGACCCAAAGCAAGCAAAGGACCCGCTGCTGAAGTGCCGCTGAAGATCTGGAAAGCCGCTAGGTGAGTAAAAATTAAAAAGGCGCCTCTAGCCAGGGAAGGGATTCTCTCAGGGAAGGGTGGGGGCCCGATTCGGGGAATTGGTGGAATAGGCCTAAAACCGGCCCTATACAGCATCCTGGGGAGACACGTACACCAGCAAGTCCTGGGCATACTCTGTGGCAAGCAAGTACACAGCAGCGCCCTGCGGTAGGATGGGCTAACTTCCCCGATCTGGCCAGATGATGGGTCAGCAGTAGGGTGACCAAATATCCCGATTTTATAGGGACAGTCCCAATTTTGGGCTCTTTTTCTTATATAGGCTCCTATTACCCCCCACCCCCTGTCCTGATTTTTCACATTTGCTGACTGGTCACCCTAGTCAGCAGCAGGGAACCTGTGATACCTGGGGTCAGGCCCGACTGCCACTTTATTTGTCTTGTGGTAGGATCTAGGCAGGGAGCAGGCCCCCATGTGTCAGGTGCTGTACAGAGGCACACCTAGCTTGCTTCCCTGGGTCCCTGCTCCTGGAGGTTTCTCTGGCTACACACAGTTTAAGACTGCGAGGAGACCCCTGCTCCTCCCACCCAGCACCCTCTCTAGGGGGTGCCCTCCTTGCCCCCTCATCTAAGGGTCACTGACCCCTTCCTGCAGCCTGCGCTGCCCCCGCGGCCAGGGGGAACCTGCTCAGAGCAGCCACCTCCTCAGCCCTCCGCCGGGGGGTGCACCCCCGCAGGGCTCCCCCGCGCCCTTTGCAAACCCCCGGCTCCCCGCGCGCGCCAGGGGCGGCACCCGGCCCAGAGCAGCCGCGCGGCCCCCCCCGCCCCACCCCGCCCCGCGCGCGCCCTTGGACTCCGCGCATCCCGGGCGCTCAGTCCGCCGCCGCCTCCTGCAGCCGCCGCCGCGCCGCGCGCCCCACTCCACGCTCTCTGCTCGCCAGCCGCTCAGCAGGTGCGCGAGCCTCTCCCTCTCTAGCATCGACCCAGGGCTGCGGCAGCTGGGCAGGGGCGGCCCGCTGCATCCCCGCCGTGCAGAAGGGGGCCGCGCGCCGGGGCAGGGGCAGGGGCAGGGGCAGGGGCTGGGGAGAGGGGAGGTTGTCTGCCTAGGCTGGCTCGTGTCAAGTGCCCGAGCTGTGTGGGCTTCCCTGGAAAGACTCCTCCGGGCAAGCAGCTCCTCCAGCAGGAATCACCTGGGAAAGTGACCCCACGAGGCTCCGTGCTGGTGGGTTTGCTGCGCTTCTCCGTCTCCTGCCGCAGCCTCCTAACTCGGGGCAGCCTCTTGAGAGGCGGTCGCGTTGCAAGCCAAGATCACGTTTGTTGGGGGTCGGGGTTTCCCGTGATTTGACAGTTAAATTGTGTGTTTAGCAGGTATTTCAACCTGCTGCTTTGGAGCAATGCCTTGCACGTAGGGGTGCCTCCCTTCGTTTCTGGAGGAAGGGGGCAAAAAAGTGGTTGACTTGCCTGAAACATCTAATAATAGTGTGTATGGGGAACCCCAAGCCCGTTGTTTTTTCAGGGATGGTATGATAATTGGGGTTTTTTAGATACAGGGTAGTGCAGCCTAGTGAAACCTGGAAGTAAGCAGTGAAAACTAGACCTGGTTATATGTGTGACTATATAATTGTGATGCTAATGCAGGTAATAGTTTTAAAACCTCAGTGTCTGTTGTACCGCACTTTCTGCTCCCCACATCATGGAGGTAGATGCTTACACAGTCCTGCTAATTGGAGACATGTTCATGTCTTTGATCCTGCAAACACATCTGGGAATAACTTTACACCTAGGGAGTATAGTCCTAGCCGAATTGGTCCCCAGATATTAGAGACAAGGCTTGTCATCTTGACTTCAAGGGGATTACTCCCATGAGTAAAATTATTCACAGATGTATTTGCAGTTTTGGGGCCTCTATTTCCAGTCTTTATTAAGCAGGCAAAAGGTGTGTTAATGAATATGGTTTCTGTCTTGTTCACATTTTATGGCTGCAGCATCATGTTTTGCTCAGGAGTGCAAGTATGAGTTTGTTTGCCGTCTAGAAATTGATCTTGTGGTTGTGTTAATCTATAACCAACTTAATTTGAATTCATCAGACTCTAGCCTGTAACAAGAACATTAACAAGTCAGACTAAAATGGTTTGTTCACCAATTTGTTTTTTTACCTTCATTCTGAAAAGTTCTTACTAAGAGATGGATTTTTGCAGCAGAGGAAATTGATTAAATTGTTAAGCCGTGATATGTGCAAACCACCTCTGAGTAAATAGATGACACATGTAACCAAATATGGCTTCAGAATTTATAACTTCTAAGTTGTTTTTTTTTAAAGAAGTGAGACAACAGCCTTTTTTCCCCAAGTCTGCATTCCTGAATGCAGCCCAATTCCAAATTTCTGCTCAAAAGCTTCAGTAAATAAAAATTCAATCTTGTGCAATAACTGCTGAAAAAATGCAGTAAGGGGTTTCTACAGCTAACATCATACATGCAAAAATAAAAAGCCAATGGAACCAAAGAATGACTTGCTCAGTTCTCAGCAAGAATCTGTTTAGGCTTACATGCCAATTCTCGGCTTGATGACGCAGTCCATTTCTTATCCACACTATCATTGTCTTCACTGAGAGATTCGGCTGAGCAAGGACTGTTGGATTGGGATCTTTACATGTTTCTACAGAAGTGCTATTTTTTGCAGTGAATTATGGCGACCATCCATATATGCTGGTGCAAGTCTCCCAAAGAGTGTAAATATTGGCAGTTGTCCAGAAAAGAGATAATGTGTGCAGTTTTCAAGCTCTTGAAAATAAACACACTAAAATCCGTCATTTATTTTGGAAACTGTATCTTAATTGAACCATCTCCACTGACATTCTCCAGCTGTGTGGCATGAACAAGCTCTGTAGATGTCATTGATGTAGCACTGAACAGCTGGATACTACAGTAATAGGCTTGCCTGGGACTGATGCTGATCTGAATTTTAGGGCAGTACTTTATAAATTGTCATGTACAGGTCTGTCTCATTATACGCTGGGGTTACGTTCCGCAGTCAGCACATAAAGCGAAAATCGCGTATAGTCAAAATTACATTGAGTGTAATGGCGGGTGGAATCGCCTTACAGAAACAGTATTTAAATTGTTATTTTTCTCTTTTTTTTTGTTTTGTTTTTCTTGCTTTTGCCGACTGTGTAAAGCTGAAATTGTGCATGTTAAATGTGCCTAAGATGTGACAGACCTGTATCTGTTTTGAGGTACTGCAGACCCACCAAACCCCATCGCAGTAGGGACTGTAGAAAGCTATAACAAATATACACTTTTTAAAAACTCCCTCTCTCGCCAAGAAGCTAATGTTTTGGGCTCTGAATGCTTACTTTAAAAGGGGCTTATTCCATCTTGGGGTGTACAGCTCCCAGTGCTTTTTCTGTGTTACATGTGAATTGCCGAGAAACTTGTGTCCTTTAGAAAGGACTTCAAGGTTCTGAAGGCTGTGGACACCCTTCCCCTGAAGTTACTCAGAAACAATCATTACAGGTACCACTAATGTGCTGTGTTTGTACTGCGCCTGGTGGCTTGGGGTGCTGATCTGGGACTGTGGCTTCTAGACTACACTGCAACATGGATCTCTAATGCTGCAGGCTGGACATGGTCTTGGAGCCTAGATTGTACCCTCCCATCAGCAATAACTTAGGCTACTGATGCACTTTTAGGCTGGGATTTTCAAAGGTGTTTCTATAGGATTTAGGCACTCAATTCCCCTTAAATTCCTTTGAAAACTCCACCCTTAATCACTTGAGTTATAGTCCTTTGCTGAAGTTTTAAGATCCTAGGTGGCACATTATTCTCTCAGCACTTTCCACTACAGCCTTGCAGCGGAACTGGGACCCACTGCCATAATAGCAGAAGAGGGTAAAATGTACTTTATTGCGGGTGGGATTGAGTGGGGGGAAAAACAACAGATAGTGGTAATTTGCAAGAAAGCACTAAATCTCTTGTCAGTTTGCTGCACTTCTATTTATGACAATGTAAATCAAGTTTTTCTTTTTTTTTTTTAAAATAAAGTGTTTAATACTTACATTTAAGCGAGGAATATAAAGAGATGTAATGTCTATTATAGCAGGAGTTAAAGTCTTTTTTACATGGTTTAAGCAAGATCTGTTTTATTATTTTAGTGGTAAAACTTGTGTCTGAATTCTGTGTGTTTATATAAATTTTTTAAAAATAACATGGGTGAATCTATCTCTTTTGTGGAATCTAAGATTTTTACAGGTGGAAGTGGGATAAACAATGCAGCAGCAGGTGGGAGTGGGTATTGCGGAGTGGGATTAAAAAAACAGTCCTGCAAACTGCTCTACTTTCCACTCTCATTGTGACGGACACACACACTGAACTCACAACACAGGTGCATGTTACCACGCACATTTTGTACGTGCGGAAACTGAGGCATAGGCCACACAGTGAGTCCATTTCAGAGCTGGCATTAAAGGAAACTGTGTTGCCTCTTACAGCAAGTTGAGCCTAACTGAACTGAGTAGACAGTATGTAGTTGGAATCAGGGTGGAGCCACAGCTCTGGACCCTACGTGCCACAGGAGTTCTAGGGAACAGCATTTGTATCACGCCAGGATATTGAAAAGTTACCATGTGGCATCCTGTTGAGAAGCAAACATTGCAGCATTGTCCCCTGCCCTTGTTTAAGGTGACCCTGGGTCAGTGCATTGGCAGCTTTGAAAGCATAGCTCTTATCCCCCCATGCTCCTAGCCCAGAAACTTCTCCAGAGCTCCTGTAGTTGTGTACAGCACGTAAGAGCAGGGATGTTTTGTGTCACTCTATGCTGTATTTATGTAACTGTTGGATGGAGGGCTGCATTTTTGTTTGCAAAGGTAATGGAAGTACTTTTGTAATTGTAAGCCTTACCAAACTGGGGCTTGTGATTTTGCCGGAGGAGACATTTTATGCTTTACAAACAGAACTGCTGAGTTCATGTTATTGATGTGTTTCATCGCGTTATAAAAGAAGGGGCTGGAGGAAACCACAACAGAAATGTCTAAGTTCAGTCGCTCCCGTTCTGATTTTGGCAGAGTGACTGTGGGAGGAAGAAACACCTCATGTTTCATTTAGATTACTTTGATTTGGAAAGGAATTTTAACCAGATGGCTCTTGAGATGCCTGGATTCTGAAGGATTAAATGTTCAGATAAAATGCATGTTTCTATTTTCACCGCATATTTCTGGAGGGCGGTGCCATATTCTAGCCTTGATCCAACTGTCCCTGCTTCCACAGGATTGCATCTGAAGCCAGTAGATGTTTGCACAAGTAAGGGCTGTCACTCCTCTACCCCCATATATACAGAAATCATGTCATTTCTGGACCAATAAAAGCACAATATGATTTCACCTGAAGTTAGAACTCTCAAAAGTCACTTTGCAACTGGGGATGTGATTTTGTGGGAGGAAAGATAGCCTAGTGGTTAGGGTGCTGCGTTTAGGCTTGGGAGACTTGAGTACAAGTACCTGTTCCACCAAAGACTTTCTGTGAGACCTTGGGCAAGGAATGTAGCTTCTCTGGGCCCTCAGCCCCAACCCCCGATGGGGATAATAGCCCTTCCCTACCTCACAGGGAAGTGGTGAGGTTAAATTAAAAATTGTGGGGTGTTCAGATGCTGTGAGGATAAGGGCCAGATAGGTACCTAAGATAGCTAGTTTCTGCAAAGCTTTGAATGCCCCCAACTGCTGTTGCCTTTGAGGGAACATAGAGATGCCCAGCAGGTTTGGACTGCAGATTCCCTAAGGCCCTGAACCTGCAAAGACTTACACATGTGCTTAACTTTACACCCCATGTGTTGTCTCATTAAGTATGTGCTTAAGTCTTGCATGATTGCAGGTTAGCAAAAATAAGCTGCTTACCAGAGATCTGAACTCTAGGGGAAAAGACCCTCTGGATTCTCACTTGGCAAAGCTCATCCACTTCCTGGGTCAGTGTGAAAAACAAACCTGGAAGCTGCCAATGTGTATGCACTAATGTTTGGTGAGTCAGATACTTTTTCTGAGAACAGCCAAATGTTTACTTTCCTTTACCTTGGAAATGTATGCCATGAGCTAATTAAAGTTGCAGGACTTTTCCTACTAATAGAAATTCACTTTCACATGCCGGGCCCTGTTCTGCAACCCCTGCATGTGGAGAGCTCCTGTAGAATTTAACCATTTGAGGGATCAGGCCTCAGCTGGGAAGTGAATAACACAACTGTGCTTTCCAATTATTTTCCCCTCTCACGGGCTTTTACTGCTATTTCGATGCACTGAATGATTTTGTTACTTTGCACTTTCCCATAATCTAAATAAATCAATCTGTATTCCTTGAAGAGGAAAATGAGCCCCCCCCCACCAACTGCTTCATGTTAAAATCAACTTCCTGACCCAGTTGCCTTCATCCTCCATGTGCACCCCCAGTTGTGTGTATGCTGCTTTGTTAGTGAAGGATTGCTAATTGTTTTGAGGCAGTGGGCATTGATTAAAAAATCAATACAGCGAGACATTAAATGACCCCAGAACAATGCAAACGCCAAGAATTAAGGGCCCAGTCCTGGGCACTGCAAATCCCTTTGCAGTCAATTTATTCAATAGGAGTTGTGGTGGCTCAGTACCATTTTGGGGGTGTACGGCCCCTTGCGGATTTGGCGCTTTCATGGCCTTTTGCAGGTCCATAAGATAAAGCTATGAGAAATATTGGCCCTAACTAGTTGGATGGCTAAGCTGGTGAAAAAGGGTTTAAATGAGCAGAGCAGCTGTCTGCAAAGCCCCCCATCTGCAGCTTGTTCTTGCTTCCCATTTATAAATGTTTTACCCTTTCTGCAGACTCCACTTGTCCAGCTCATTGGCCTTAGAAGCTATATCTGACCCAGTGTTTATTTTGTAATGAAAGAGGTGACGGGCTCAAGCCTGAACGAAGAACTTTGCCATCACTGTATGTAATTGATTCCATTTAACCAATTCTAGCTCTCAACTCTACCTTTTCCCCTTTATGAATAAACCTTTAGATTTTAGATTCTAAAGGACTGGCAACAGCGTGATTTGTGGGTAAGATCTGATGTGTATATTGACCTGGGTCTGGGGCTTGGTCCTTTGGGATCGAGAGAACCTTTTTCTTTTACTGGGGTGTTGGTTTTCATAACCATTCATCCCCAGGACGAGTGGGACTGGTGGTGATACTGAGAGACTGGAGTGTCTAAGGAAATTGCTTGTGTGACTTGTGGCTGGCCAGTGGGGTGAAACCGAAGTCATTTTTGTCTGGCTGGTTTGGTTTGCCTTAGAGGTGGAAAAACCCCAGCCTTGGGCTGTGACTGCCCTGTTTGAGCAATTGGTCCTGATTTGGCACTCTCAGTTGGGTCCGCAGAACCGCATCGTCACAAGGAGATCCCTTCATCCTGGAGGCAGAAAAGAACTGCCCCTGCCATGGTCACATTACACCCAACACAACTGAGAGTGAAATTAACAAGGATCCAGAAATGGCTCCTAACTCTGGGCACTGAACTGCAAGGACAGCTTGAGTTTAAACTGTTCTTTTGCAGGCTGCAATAGCAGCATCTTGCCAGTCTACTGCAAAGCTAGAGCCTGGAGGAAAACCCCTGCTGGGGGGAATGGGGAGGAATTCAGAGCCTTGTCTGCAGCCTGGCTGGAGGAGGGGGAGGGAGGAGACAAGAAACCAATGTGACAGTCAGTTTTCCCCTTCCACCTGCTTTTATTAGCTCAGGATTTAAGTTGTGCAGCCAAATGCTTGTATTTGTTGTGTATATTAGTAGGAGAGATCCCCTCATCCCCGGGGGCAGGCAGGGACTGCCTCTGCCATGGTCAAACACACCCTCTCCTCGACTCCCTCCCCCCAGCTACTGTGAGTGAAATTAACAAGAAGGACAGAAATCTAGCCCTGGGGGCTGAACCATCAGGGAACAGCTGAGTTTAAACTATTCTTGTGCATGGAGCAGGCTTCTCTTTCCTTCCCTCAGTCAGTCTCCTTTTCTTACCGGTCCTCCATAGCGGCCTGTACCAGCTTACTTCCACCTCTGCCTTCTCCCTTCCTACCAGCCCTCTGTCTTCCCCTCTCTCCGCATACCCCAGCCCCGCTGCCTTGCCTCTGCTGCCCCTTTCCACCTTTCCCACCTCCTGGGGTTTATACAGTTCGTTATGGGGGGAGTGGGACAGCCAACTGCATGGAGCCCATGTTCCTGATAATGGCTGCAGGCTGCATGTGTGTTGCGGGGGATGGGGAAGGGGTGAGGAGCGCTTCCACATGGCCTCCTATCCTCCTGGCATTGTCAGCTCCTGCTAGTCACTCCCTCATCCCCTTAGTGGGTGGGACACAGAGGGGACTATTTGGTTCAAAGCTACTATTAGCCCTCCCCAGGTGACCTCTCAAGTCTGAGGCTTGCTCTACATTAGAAACTTTTGCCGGTGTAAATCCACATCCTTGAGCAGCCCAGTTATACTGACCTAGTGCCGGCAGAAAGGTGTCTCCCCTCGACATTGCTTCTGCCTCTCAGGGAGGTGGAGGGCCTGTGCTGACAGGAGATGCTGTCCCATTAGCATATTGAGCGGCTTCACTGAGCGCTCAGTGGTGTGCTGCAGCCCTGTGAGTGCAGACCAACCCTCTTTGAACTCTGACCCCCATCCCCAGTCCTGCTAGAGCGTAGCGCCTACCCCTGAGACGTACCTGCAGGCAGACTGTGCCTCGCTAGGTGTGGGTGTCAGGCACAAGTATGTAGGCAAACTTACTCAAATCGTGAACTCATCGGAACTGGTGCCTGCTGGTGGAAACAGGACCAGGCCAATGAGCAGCAGGGAAAAATGGGAATTTAAATCGCTGTAGATTGTTAGCACACATCTTAGTAGGGAGAAGCACAACAGCAGGGTGTGGGGAGGGGAAGGCATCTGCCTGTCTTCGACCCATCCAGCTGCTACAGTGAAGGAGTGAGGAGCCATTTAAAAAATGCCTTTAACAGGGTGCATGTGCAATCGGAATCCTTCCCGCACTGTCACAGGTCACATACAGGTTGGGTGAGGTTCTGCCGTCCCTGTCTGGCCTGGGCCTGGCCTCCAATTCAGAGCTAGTCTCTATCATCCTGCTCATTGAAATATGTTGTCCTAGGACAGGAATGGCCAACCTGAACCTGAGAAGGAGCCAGAATTTACCAATGAACATTGCCAAAAAGCCACAGTAATATGTCAGCAGTTCCCATCCGCTATCCCCCTCCAGCCCCCAGCGCCTCCCGCCCACCAGCAGCCCAGCCAATCAGCACCTCCCCCTCTCTCCCCACGCCTCCTGCCCGCTGCAGTCAGCTGTTTTGCAGTGCGCAGGAGGATCTGGTGGAGAGGGGGAGGAGCGAGGGCATGGCAGGCTTGGGGGAAGGGGTGGAGCGGTGGCAGGAGCTGGGGCAGAGCAGGGGGTTGTGAGCACCCCCCCGGCACACGGGAAAGTTGGCACCTGTAGCTCCAGCCTCAGAGTCAGCGCCTATGCAAGGAGCCGCATATTAACCTCTGAAGAGCTGCATGCGGCTCTCGAGCCACAGGTTGGCCACCCCTGGCCTAGGAGGTAGTCATTGCCGTTGCATGCGCAATAAGCAATGCACAAAATATTAACAGATTTAAAAGTCATCTTCAGGCACAGCTGAGCCTCTTGGCAGCCACCTAGAGCAAGGAAGCTGCATGAAGTGAGCAAAGGCCTGCAGGGCAGGGGATACCTCCTGTCAATACGCCTGCAGGCAACACTAGGTGTCACTAGCACCTGCAGTAGTGAGGGGAAGACAGAGTTCACTTGTGCTGAGATACCCAGAGCCAGCCCTACTTGGAGCCCAGGAAGAGCAAAGTGGACAGACCTAGAGGGTCCCTCTGCGGGGAAGGGAGTGAGGTACTGCTCATCCCTCCCCGCTGGGGTGATGTGGGGAGAAAGATGTAAGCAGCTCTGGGGCAGAAATAGCTCAGTGGTTGGAGCATTGGCCTGCTAAACCCAGGGTTGTGAGCTCAGCCCCTGAGGGAGCCGTAAAGGAATTGGGGGTAAAAAATCCTCCAGGGATAATACTTGGTTGTGCTAGTGAAGGCAGGGGGCTGGACTCAATGACTTCTTAGTCCCTTCTAGTTTGATGAGATGATGTTGGTGAGGAGGGAGAGAAAGAAAAGCTGCTGGAGGAGTAGTCAGTGTCTTTGTTGCCCTCCACACTAGGTTTTGGCACCCACTCCCCTGTGTGCTGCTATTGCATGCTCTGTTGTAAAGAGCACCGCAATGCATCACAAATACATGACTTCACTGGCAGTTGTCCCAATGAAGCAGACCACAGGCCATGTATCAGAGGGCTCATTAATGCATTCCACCAAACTCCTGGAAACAGTTACCCAGTGATATAAAACACGCAGCAATGATCATTGGTGCAACTGTGGACAAAAGTTGGAGACTTAAAGCAGATGTCAAGGAATGTACAATCTCTGTCTATAAATAAAATGACTAATTTGGATAAACTGCCTAGCTCAGGCAAACTCTCTCCCAGCAGCACCAGTAGGGCAAAGATGGTTTCTATAAAAAGTGTGTTATGCTTTTTGGAAGTGCCGGTGTTTTATTACAGTTCATAAACATCATAATGCTCATACCTTGGAATTCCTCCAGCTGGCTGCCTTCTGCAACGAACCATTTGGCAAAATGAGCAACATAATCCAGTGCAATAACCCCCTGGTTAACGATGAACTTCATGCTGGAGTTCTGTACCCAGAGGCCTAACCAGTGAGTGTCCAGCGCAGAGTGAGAGTTATGTGAAAAGAACATAAGCTGGAAGTCTGTCAATATCTTGTATTATAAGAAATGTTTATGTTAGCAAATTATTTTCATGCAAGGGTTATAATTAGTGATATGATTGTAAACAAAAATACTTGCTCGCCTGTGTGTATCACCCCTTTATATCCAATCAGCTGGGTGATGTTTTGGAAGATGTTTTCTTTAGAAGGCATAATAAAATAACAGCCCTTGCTGTGGCTTTTCATGAGGTCCTGAAGCCTGCTGGTGAATGACATACATTGGGGATTGGCTGAAATCTCACTCTTCTTTCCTGTTGTTCTGTGCATGCCTTCCAGACAGCAGCAAGCTCTCCTGAGCTCTCCTTCGACAGGGTTGGAGTGGCTTTTTTATTGTTTTAAGTTAGGTTTTTTTTATTTCATAACTGTTTTAGCTTTTTGCCTGTTTCCTTTGGCTCTTGCAGGGCTGTTTTGTCCCACACAGCTGGCTCTGAGAGATTCATTTGGACAGCAGTTAGAGAGCTAGCTGCAGTTGTTTTTAATGAGTTTGTATTGTTTCCCTAATGTCCCTCTCCAGTCTGTGCCTGTTCTTTGTCCCTGAATTTACTACCCTCCTGCTCTCCGTTCTAGTGACTTTTTTGTCATGTTACCATTTTAGGCCCTGATGCAGCCCTGGAGAATGGGTTTAACTTTCAGCACGAGTAGTCTCATGGACCTCAATGGGATTACTCACGTGCATAAAGTCACGCATGTGCTCCCGTGCTTTTCTAGCTCAGGGATCACGTGTAGTAATTGCTACCATTCCTGCCTAGTCTCTTCTCCAGAAGCCTCTCCACTCCCTGTGGGTTGTCCTGTGTCTTGTCTCCGCGTTGTTTGTGACAGCACCGGAGGGATTGCTGGCAGTGAGTAATGAGAATAATGTGCGCCCGTGAGATGCTCTGTACAAAGCATATGGTGACTGGTGCTGGCAGAGGCTGCTTACAGCAATCAGCTTCCATAGGCCTAACCACAGTGTGCTGCCCCAGGGAGTGTCACTTCTGTGGTCGCCAGCCACCCCAGAAGACCCTTGTCCTCAGGCTTGTCCAGGGAGAGGCTGCTGGTGGCCAGGTTATGGGCTCCCACTGGGCTGGGACCTCCAGCTGCATGGTCCATGCTGAGGCCTCTGCAGGGATGTTAATGCACATGAGGGTACGCATCCTGCTGACACGCACTGAGTATGTTAATGCACTTTGATCTAGACCCATTTCAAAGAGAACTAGTTTGAAGCACATGAAGGGATGGTTAATGCGCACAGGGTGCACTTGGACAATCAGTACGCGCCGTGGAAGGCTAGTGCAGGGTACATCGTGCTCCACAAATCTTGCCAACCTAGACAACTGCCTAGCTTACCTATCCCTAGAGCGGCCTCTGGATGACTGACTAATTCGCTATTTTAGCTCTTCTGCTGCTTCTTTCACCGACTGGAGGAGTCCATGGCTCTTGACAGCTCAGAGCTGAGCACTGGCTTTGCTATTTGAAGGAGACAATCCTGTTATGTGCTTCTCCTCTGGAAACTGAGCCCCACACATGAGGTGTAGGCAGAAGAACTGGGTCCCTGGGATGGATGGTAGGTGTGCTTCACCCAGTGCACATAAAAGGTCAGCTTTTTCTTCACTGGTTGCCCAAGTGTTGTTCTCTGATTTGACGGATGCCCATGTGTGTGATCCGTGAGCACTGAGTTTTGCATTTTGGGGGATGGGAGGGGAGGGCTGGAGCCAAAGGAGTTGCAAACTTTGCTTCATCTCCTTCCAGAGAATTCTGACAGTCTCGCTACAGGTTTCCTGGGCCTCGCAGTTTTTCTGTGGTGGGTGGGGTGTAGCCAGTAGTTTTTGGTTGGGAACCGGAGGGGATTTTAATAAAAAAATGAAGAATGAACTGTTTTGAAAAAAATGCTCTAAAATAAAATTTTAGCTAAAATTATTACTCGGGGTCGGAGTGCAGCAAAGGCACTTTTCAACACCTGGAGTCAAACTTGTGAAATGTTGGTTTTTTGTGTTAACATTTTCAGCTATAAAGAAGGCAAAATTATTCTCTCATTTATTTTGTAATCCAGATTAGGGTAATGCTTTAATCTTATTGGGCAAATGAATAGCAATGTAAAAAACTCTGGCACTCTGTGAAGCTGTGCCATCTATGCCATAGTTTATCTACCACAGATCTAGGTACATTTTCCAAAACCGCTTAACTGCTGCAGCAATTTAAATCCTCATTTCAAAAATGATTAAGTGCTTAGGAGCCTAAAGCTTACTGAAAGGTAGGCTCCGAAGAATGTAAGTATGTTTTGGAAATGGCTCCTAAATCACTTGGACACTTTTGAAAATGTAACCTCTTCTTTCTACTAAAAGTTCACATGCATTTTATCCCTTTATTGGACATTTAAACTTCAGCATTTCACTCACTTGGCATTGTCCTGTATCCTTGGGCAAACTGTACACAAGATGTCTCATTAGATCGGTTCAGAAAGCATGAATCAAGCCAAGGTATTTTCCTGATCCACATGTCTATTTAGCTTCACTTACCTAACTTCATTATTTTGCTTCTGCATTGGCTTTTACCACATTTAAGGAAAGGGCAAATATGTTTTCTATTTGCTAGAGAAATAGTAACACAAACACACGTGCCAACGGTAGGGTGACCAGACAGCAAGTGTGAAAAATTGGGACGGAGTGGGAGGTAATAGGGGCCGGTATGAGACAAAGCCCTGAATGTTGGGACTGTTCGTATAAGACATCTGGTTACCATGCAGCCGGGCAAAGTGTGGGACACGATCTTTGGGAAGATTGCAGTAGCAAGGGTCTGAATGCAAAAGAAGAGCGGTAGGTCTGGGGCTGTTCATCACTGTAGCTAACAATTGCCATGTGTCACACGATTGTGAAGATTGTGTTTCTGAGTCCAGTTCCCATGTCCTATTCAGCTGAGTACTCATGTGCGTGTGTTATATGTTTAGATGTTTGTTTTTTAACTAACAGGCACAGGGGTCTGAAAGCAGGTGAGCATATACTTAAACCACCGTAAAAGGGAAAAGCTGTCAAGGGGATCTGAGCTGGCGTGAGATGATAGGAAGGCATGATCAGCACTAGGAAAAAAAGGTATGTAGCAGGACTATGAGACCTTTCTAAAGGTCTCAGCCCCTGGCAAGCAGCCCAGCTGTGCAGCCCATTGCTACGGCAAGCATGCTTCAGAAAAAAGGAAGTGATTTATGGCAGGCGTTTGCGATAATATGGGCTCCTCTGGAATTGTGCATGAAAACTTTTCAAAGCAGCCGAACTCCTTGTCATGCAACCAGAAGACAAACAAACGCAGGTTATTTTTAAAATCTGTGCCTCTTCTGCACTAAAGAGGCAGGAAATGAGTCTGCATCACGGTGCGTTTGGCTTTTAACCCACAAGATGTCTTGCATCTCTGCTGTTGTCGAAGTGATAATCCATAAGGGGAATTATAGGCATTTACCCTCCAGCAGTTGGAGGGCTGGGATCTCTTACAGGAACCCCTTCCTCTAATCCCCCACCCCTGTCCAGGATAGAGAAATTAAATACAAATGATGCTTTCTGAATCGCTTGCTGTTTGTTCTGCACACCCTTCCCCCTTGAAGTGAGGCTGAATTGCCCTTCAAGCTCTTTGGATGCCCTGGGGCCTCCCATTTTGGCTCATTCTCAATCCGTGTTGGGCCAGTTGTTGTTCTGGTGAATGGATCTGCGCCTGGCCCCCTTCAGGGCCTCTCTTCACCATCACTGAGTCTGCTGGAGGGATCAGTAAGGAGTGGGAAAGGCCCTCGATCCTCGTGTACTGGCTGCAGAGCTCTCAATAGGTGTCAACTTTTACTTGGTGTGCTTCATCCCTGCTCTGCCCAAGGCCCTGCCCACACTCTGCTTCTTCCCCTACCCACACTCCACGCCCTTCCCAAGACCCCCGGTTGCCCACTGCTCACTGCTCTCCACCCTCCCAGCTCCCATTGGACTGCCATGAGAGACCCAGGGTATGGCTACACTTGCAGCTGTACAGCGCTGGGAGTTGCAACTGTCTTCGTACAGCTGTGTAGGGAAAGCGCTGCAATGTGGCCACACTGACAGCTACCGGCGCTGCAGTGTGGCCACATTTGCAGCATTTGCAGCGCTGTAGGGAGTGGTGGATTGTGGGCAGCTATCCCACAGAGCACCTCGCCCCATTTTGGTGCCGTGGGTTGTGGGAAGGAGACAGAAGGGTGCAGGTCATTCCGCTTCCTGTCCCAACGCCCCGTGGTGCATCGCTTCACATCCCAGCAGTCACTGTTTTTCCGTCCATGTTTGGCGCCATTGTGACTCTCCCAACGGTTTCTGTGGGAAATGGAGCCCGAGCTGCTGAGGACTTTGCTGATGAGTGTCGCCAGCACATCACGTTTGGCAGTTGAGCTATTCCTTAAGATCCAAAGTGATGAGGACTCCGACGATGATATTGAGTCGCTTGACGCGTATGACACTAAATTGCTTGTGGCATTCACGGAAATGCTCAGCACCGTGGAACGTCACTTTTGGGCTCGGGAAACAAGCACTGAGTGGTGGGAATCACATCGTCATGGAAGTCTGGGATGACGAGCAGTGGCTGCAGAACTTTCGGATGAGAAAAGCCACTTTCATGGGACTGTGTGAGGAGCTCGCCCCCACCCTGCGTTGCAAGGACACGAGATTGAGAGCTGCCCTGCCGGTGGAGAAGCAGGTGGCTATTGCAATCTGGAAACTGGCAACTCCAGACAGCTACCGATCGGTCGTGAACCAGTTTGGAGTGGGAAAGTCGACTGTTGGAATCATGTTGATGCAAGTTTGCAGGGCCATTAATCACATCCTGCTAAGAAGAACTGTGACTCTGGGGAACGTGCAGAACATTGTGGATGGCTTTGCACAAATGGGTTTCCCTAACTGTGGAGGGGCGATAGATGGGACGCATATTCCTATTCTGCCACACCCCACTAGCCCGAGTACATGAATCGGAAGGTTCATTTCTCTATTTTCTCCCATGCGTTGTGGATCACTGTGGGGTTTTCATCTGACATTATATACAGGTGCTGAAGAGTGCATGATGCACGCATCTTTCAGAAAGTGCCTGTTCAGAGCTTGCAGCTGGGACTTTTTCCCAGACCTGGAGGTCGTAGGTGAAGATGCGAAAACCACATGTGATTCCTTGGGACCCAGCTGACCATTAAATCCTTGCTCATGAAACCGTATACAGGAAGACTTGAAAGGACAAGACCCGTTCAACGCTTAGGGTGAGCCTGTGCCAAATGACTGGGAGTTGTGCTATTTGGCCATTTAAAAGTGCGGAAATCTCTGTATGGAAGCTAGACTGCGGAAAGCAGCATCCCTGTGGTTATATCTCTACCATTGCGTACCTCCATAATATTCTATTGAAGGAAGGTTGAACATTCATCAGAATGAACCCTCGAGTTCAACCCGAGCTGAATTTGCACAGCCAAGAGCAGGTGCTATGGAGAGGCCCAGCACAGGATCTCAAGTATTAGGGTATGTCTTATTGAGGGAGGAATTTGAGGTGAAAGCCAACAGTAATGTTTGGTCCTTGCAGCGGAGTGAAGTGCAGTGGTTACAATTTAAGATCTAGTTTCCTTTTCTAGAAATTAGTTTTGCAGTGCATGTTTCTTTCCTGCTCGGTATCTTTCACTTTCTGCAATAATAAAACTCTTTTCAAGCCAATGCATTTATTAAAATAGAACCTACTTTCTCCGACAGACAACACATTATTGAACACCTAAAAGGACCAGGGGTGATGTTGGAACTTAAGCCCAGGTTATATGTCCTTGTCTGGAGTGCTGTTCAAATGACTGCTGCACTTCAGGTCATGAAAATACGCGTTGATGGAGTTGATGGCAGAGGTAAGGTCGTAGTTCTCAGTGGTGTGGACGACACATGTGGGCAGCTGGTGGTGGCACAAACCTGGATGCTAGGAAAGGTGGTTATGAACTGAATTGGGCAACAAGGAAAGAGCGTTTGGGAGCGGGGGACGGCGCAGTATGCTCTGCCTGCATGGCGACGGTGACTGGTAGAGTCCTTGCGCGTTGCCAGGAGCTTATAAGCTGTTTGTGGCTTTCTTTTAGCCTTTAGCCTCTGTGTTTCTCTGGCAGATCCTGCTTTCCCTTCCCTCCAGTCCTGCAGTTTTTTACTCTCTCTGGCAGCGTGCTCATAACGCTTTCAGCATGTCTTCTTTGCATTTTCGCGCTTCTTCCTGAGGTTTTGTAGCCTCTGAGAGTGGATGATCACGGGCAGTCGAATAGTCAAGGACACTTTTGGAAAGGCAAAAATGGCAAAGTTAACAGAGGCTCATTGTTTATAATCTCACCCAGAAAGTTACTCCCACACAGTGAAGAGTTTACAGTCTTCACCTTAGCATACTTTTCCTATACCAAACAGAGTGCCCATAAACCCCAGGAACCACAAAATGTGATAAGGGGGACTGATTGCTTCAGGGATTGTCAGGTTTCTGTGCGTGGGGAAAGCAAACTGCTTCTGGGGGCAGTTACACTGAAAGTCTCCAACATTTTCCACAGAGTTAATCCTGGAAGCTATCTCGCTGCTGCGGGTCACCTGGAAGGAATGATTGCTTCAGGGATGTGCAGGAAAGCAAACTGCTTCTGGGGCAGCTACACTGAACAGTCTCCCAACATTTTTCAACACAGAGTTGATCCTGGAAATATCTCGCTGCTGCGGTCACCTGGGAAGAGCGGGAGGTCTTCTACAGCAATCGGATTCTGCCCTGTCCCTATGCAGCTTGCCCGTGCAGCAAATGGTCCCCCCACCCTTGCGGCACAGTGCGCGGACGCATTAGCCTAACTGGGACAAGGACCACAGTTGCTCTCCTATAAACTTGCGCAAGTGCATTGCCCGCGCTCTGGCTGAAACTTTTGAAGAGATTACACGAGGCCGATACCGCAACGTGATAGACCACATCAATGGGCTATTTCCACATCTAGGCATGCATCGCATGCAGCCTAACTCACCCGCCCCCCCCGAAACATTTCCGTTCTGAAAATAAAAGCCGCTTACAGGGAACCCGCTCTTCTGCTTGTCCTTCACCTAGTACCGGCTGCTGTGACTGGCTACCTTCCTCCTGGCTTGAGAAGAGCTCCTGGCTGTATGCCTCTTGGGACTCTGGGGTGTCTCCCCCCACCTCAGTACCCTCACTCTCGGTTTCCTCCTCCTCCTCTCCCCCACCTTTCCCCCCTGCTCTGAAGTGTCCATCGTGGTCGTTGGATTGGCAATGGGGTCACCCCCAAGTATCGCGCCCAGTTCCTTGTAAAAACGGCAGGTCATGGGGACAGCACTGGAGTGGCGGTTTCCCTCACGGGCTTTGCAGTAGGCACTCCACAGCTCCTTCACTTTAACCCTGCACTGCACTACGTCCCGGTCATGGCCCCTTTCCAGCACGGCCCTTGATATCTGCCCATAGGTATTGTAATTCCTACGGCTGGAGCGCAGCTGTGACTGCACAGCTTCCTCACCCCAAACACTGATGAAGTCCAGCAACTCGCCATTGCTCCATGCTGGAGCTTGTGTGGCGCGTAGAGGCATGGTCACCTGCAAAGATTCTGATTGCACTCCACACCTGGCTGAGCAAACAGGAAGGGGATTTTTAAAATTCCCAGGGCATATAAAGGGCGGGTCACCTGAGACCAGGGCGGTAGAGTTCGAATTGATGAGCAGAGTGGCTGAACAGGCATTCTGGGATACCTCTGAATACTCTGGAGGCCAATTACAGCACTTTTGGCGGCCACACTGGCGGAGCAGCGCTGCATCACCAGTGCTGCAATCGTTATTCCCCAGGCAGAGCAGGAATACAGCCAGAACTGCAGCCAGGGAGATGCGGCACTGTATGTACCTTGCAAGTGTGGACCGTGAGTAAGTTGCAGCTCTGTAAAGCCACCACCAGCGCTGCAACTCTCTAGTGTAGCCATACCCCCAGGCTTCAGACCCAGCATGGCAGCGTGTGATGCTCCTGCTAACCACATGGAGGTGTAACAAGGCACTGGGAACTTATTTTGTTAGGTAATTTTCTGTGGGTATTAATAGGGTGAATGGGAAATAAAAACAATTTACCGGCAGCATTGCCTCCCCAGAGTACACCCCCCCCATGGAGCCAGACAGCGCTATCGTTGGTGTTCTTCAGAGGCCCTGGCTCTCAAGTGTTCTCATAGGGTGGCCTCCATCTTGTAAGGGAGTGTGTGACTCATAGGCCACCTCTCTGCCCACTCAGGACAACACGGACCAGCTCCTCTCCTAGTGGCAGTGCCGGAACACCCTCTTGGCACCTGCTGTACTTGCTCACGTGGTGAGTGATGCCAAGGAAATATTCATGTACATTTAGCTTCTTTAATTGCAACTTGGGAGGAGCCAACAGCAGGTGCTCAGTTCTCTGTGGCTCCAGACCACAGCTTGGGAACTGCTGGCTCAGACAATACCAGCCTAAAGGAAGTGTCTCCAGGCTGCATGTATGATTCATTGATTTGTATCCCGTAAGGCCTAGGAGCCCACTCGTAGGCCAGGCCCTCACTGTCCTAGGCATTCTACAAACCCAGAGCAAGAGGATGGGCCCTGCCTCATGGAGCGTACAGTGTAAGTGTAACATGAGATGAGAGATGCATACGGACAGATGGGGGGGATACGAGGAAACAATGCAACAATACTGGTCAGCATAATAGACAGCCGTCTCAGTACACCTGTTGTCAAGTTTTTTGAAGGCATCATGGCTTGTTTTTCCTGGTGCACGGTTCTGTTGTAGAAAACCACGTTTTGTTGACTGGAGATAAGCTTTTGTGGCTCACTCACATACAGCTGTTAAATAATACAGTTGTTATCACTTCCAAGTCGGGAACAAAAGACTGAATTATCTCAGCTAAGGTACTTAACAAGCACCACTGATTAGCATTATGGTGTCAGTGCAGCCTGGAGAATGAGTTCAGTTAGTAAGAAAGAGTTATTCATGAAAATGAAATGCACAACACCGTAGGATGCTCTAACACTGGTAGAAATAAACACTGGTATTTCTGTTTAATTACTCTGGACAGCAACAAGTCTGGTGGGAATTGATATTTGATCTTGTTCTGTGTGCACTAAGTTACCATCCTAACACCATGGAAATTAAGCCCCTGCGCTGGCTGTGTGACAAAGGGATTAGTGCACTTCTTCAAGTTGTTACTAAATATTAGCCTGTCCTTTATCGTGAAAAAAAGGAGACCGCCTAGTTCATTTCAAAACAGACTTCTCTAAAGTTAGAAATGCAAGCAGCTGTACCCATCCAGGGAGTGATCTTTGTGTCTAATCCACCCGACTGGGTCCCACTAAGGTGGGCTTTGCAGCTATGTTTTTCTTTGTAAAGAATGCAGGACATACGTGCTGACAACTATTTAGGGCAACCAAAAATACACTGTCAACCCTGCAGGCTGATCCCTTTTGACTACTGGAGCAAAGATAGCCCAGGGATACGTATGGTGAGGCTTTGGGGCTGGTTATTTTTATTGTGGATACATAACTTCCAGTCACCACTGCTACCTAACAACTGAAAATATAGTTATCAAAGGGCTAGCTGCCTTCGCCTTCCTTGTCCCATTGGGCCAGTTCCAGGCTGGCAGTGCTCAAGCTCTGCTCCGCTAAGGACATTGGCCTGGGTGGGACCTACTTATGCCAGGTCTGTATAACAATAATTTATTATTGACATAGTGGTAGCAGCCCTGATCATAGACCGGAGGCCCAGTGTGCTAGACACTAGACAAACACAGAACATAAAGCTGGTCGCTACCTATTGACTATTCACATAAGCCAGCAGGATTCAACCCAGTACGTGATAAAGTAATTTTGTAAATTGTCACTGTACAATGATAAGGACAAAGGGGTGTGTTGGGAGGGGGCGGGGATGTGCCAAAAGCCGGGGGAGGCAGATGCTGTACTTCACAGATGCACCAGGCATATGATACAGTGTTGAAATCAATGTAGACATATGAGACAAGACTGATGGAGAATTCTGCTGTTAGACTGTGGTGCCTTTTCCAGCCTGGGGCTCTAAGTTCAGTGCTATGACTCAGAGCAGTGCAATAGATCTGTGACATGCATCAGAGAACTGCTACCAGCAGAGCAGCATACAGTGCCCTTGCTCAGTTTATATGACGATTACAGAGACCAGACTGTACGAAAAGAGCACTGTTAAGATTGCAATGTCAAGCCCTCCAAAATTAGCAAATGCCAGTATTAAGGTTGCCTGTGGAATCCTAATTCCGACCTCTTGTGTGCATGCATGTTCACGCAGTCATCTTTAATTACATGGGCACATGCTGTCTTTTCCACAGGACCCCACCCTCATTCAGCATGGATGGTGCTCAGGGTATGAATCAGGGTTGTGTGGTTAATGAGGCTGCTATCGCTATGTGCCCTGCTAGTCCCAGTCTCCCTCACAAACCAGCTTGGCTCCTCATCCCAGGCCCAGTCCACAGCCCCCTTCGGCTTCTTACCCCATTCTCATCTACCGCCCTTAGGCGGAGATCTTCATCCCTCTGTGCTCCAGTGTGGCTGCCTCCTCCTTCTAGTCCTCCCTGCCTGGGTACCAGCAGGGGGCACTGTGCTTAGGACTGATGGAATCTTTAGCAAATGTAGCTGAAAAGCTCTAGTAACCTTCTCTGAGCGCATGTGTGTTGAAATTTTTAGAGGCTCGTAAATTGACCGGATGTGGACGTTTCTTCACGGGGACAGCAAAAGGCATATTCCGGACACTGTGGACTCTGCTGCCAGATTTCAAGCCTCTGCTCTAAAGCCTGGAGACACTAGAGCTTCTCAGTGAAATGGTTGGAAAACAATTAAACGTTGAGAAAAACCGTGTATTTTCCCCATCCTCATTCTGAGAAAAGACTAGATTGTGTTTGACATTTTCCAAAAATTATTCAGCCTGACAGAGGCACCCTTCGAAAATTTCAGCTCAAATTATTAAAATCTGGCAAAATTATATAAGCAACTCAAAATAGGGTTTTATAAATAGAAATGTCAGGCCACCTTAACTATAGGTAGCACAGCCTGCTCCACCTGCAATAACCAACCCTCTGCTGAAGTCCATTGGTCCCAGACTGATAAAACCAACATGGATTTTAGAAACCTAGAAGTGGTTGTGTCCTTCACTTTATAGAGGCCAAGGATTGAATGGGTGTGGAGACTTCTCATCCCTAGAGCAGGTCTCTCCACGTCAGAGTTGACGCAGAGTGGGGGAAACTTGCATGGTTCGCAATTCTTCTATGGAGAGAGTAATTGAGTCTTCAGAGCTCAGTTTAACTGGAAACCCCCTTAAGCCCAAAGTGTCATCCTACTCATGGAGGAAATATATGGGTATAACCAACATCAGCAATTTGACTGCCACGACCTTCATGTGGTCACACTCTGACCGGCTGGTGTGGAACCGGAGCAGCATTGTGTACTGACACGTGGGTTTATGAGGTTAGGAGAAGATGCTCATTCCTGAATCTTATTGCTCTGGTGTCAGTTCCCAAGGAAACTGTCTTGCCCAGCTTTCTGTTTGAATAGAAATTCATGTCTGAACTTCCTTCATTGACCCTTTCAGTGAACTATATAAATCCACCAAGGGGAAAGCCTTATACAGCAGGCAAACATGCTTATGAAAATTAACTGAATGCAGTGAAGAATGTGGGGCGTGAATTGGGAGGCATTATAGGTTATTTCAATAACAGTTTCAGTAATAACGTGTGGTGGGAGCACACGAGTGGTCACTAAGTGTTCTGTGGCTACACATCAAACCTGCTTCACCTGTAGGAGATTCCCCTAGGAGTCGTCCTGCCAGGATCTGTGTGTTACTAGCTTGAAAGGGAGTCATGGCACTTTTGCTCAGCCTGGAAGTTTTAATTTCCAAAGGTAAATGGAGCTGCTGGCTGGGTCCAGGGGGACATGTAACTGACTAGTCCCTCAGCACATGGTTGGGCTTCATGAGCCTTCCACATGTTAATGCAGCTAAGACACAATCAAAGATCCTTGTAATCTGCTGCCTTAGCTCTGCGAGGTGAGTCAGAACGGAGCCTTGTCCCGGCCAAGCCGCAGGGCTGCACTTGCCTGTTGCCTCTGCAGGAAGATATCTAACAACAAAGGGCACAGTCTGCAGGCACCAAGCTGTGCTGTGGTGACATCTCAGCAGAGTGGAGTTGGTTTAGTCAGGGGATGGGGTAGCTCTAAGGAACACAGTGCAGGTGATTCAGAAATTGGCTCTCTTCTCTCTGTCATTTCAAAGCTGGTGCTGTGGCATGGGGTGGGAGGTGTTGTGCTGCTGAATTTTTTTGGGTGAGATATAAAGTTCCAGTCTGGAGCACTGTGGCAATCAAATATCCCCTGGCACTTCTCTTAAGCAGAAATGTTAAATCCAATACATGCAGATATACACCTATCTCATAGAGCTGGAAAGGACTCTGAAAGGTCATCAAGGCCAGCCTCCTCTAGCAGGACCACCTACTGATTTTTGCCCTATATCCTTAAGTGCCCCTGCTCAAGGATTGAGCTCACAACCCTGGGGTTAACAGGCCAATGCTCAACCCACTGAGCTATCCTTCCCCCCAGTGTCTTGGTCAAACAGAAACTTAGGTACAGCAATTGCTTCATTGGGGATCCCAAATTGCTAAATGATTCTCGTTTGGATTTGCTCAGGGTACTAGTGAAAATGTGACTTTTGTAACCCTGTGATCTGAAAGTCAAGCTGGGTTTTCTCTGCCTGACCCATAATCCCCAGTAACAGACCTTCTGCAGGCCAGCCTCTACCCTCAGCTGCTTTGAACAAATGCACAGTGTATTACTCTTTGCTGCAGGGTTTCTTGGTGCTCTTGGGTGGCATGCAGACACTCTACCTGTCTGGGGCACCAGATGGCACAACCCCTCCTGTGGTTCCCCAGGGCTCAGTGGGAGCATGCAACTGCAGCCCTGGCAAGGGTTCAGCCTGCTGTCCCCCGTGAGCCCAGCCAACTCCAGGGTGTAGTGCAGAAGGAAGTGGAGTTGTAGTCCTACCCTTCAGAGCTGTAGCCACTGTGGAACAGGAAGCATGAGAAGGGAGGACTCCTTTTACCCTGCCCTCCCAGCCCTTGGTCAGTGCCGGGGCACATTCTGGGCACTGGTTGTCATTAGAACAGGCCACGCTGGGCCTGCATGATGTGAAGCATGTCTGGCAGCGGGCAGTGTTACCAGTGCTCACAATTTTATTGCACTCTGTGATGGAGTGCCAGGAGTCAAGAGCTCCTTAAGGAACCACCTGTCCCCCGGGGAGTGGACTTCATTGGGAGATGGGTGCTCAATGGCTTAATTAGGCTGGAGACTGCTGAGCTAATGAGAATGATCAGCTCATCAGCGCGACACAGGTAAAAGCAAGGAAGAAAGTGCAAGAGAAGAAGGCTGGCCGGGGATACAGGATGAGGAGAACTTTCTCCTTCCTCCCTGGAGAGGGGCCTACGGGGGAAGTTTATGTCCACTTGTATGTCATTGTACAAGACTGTCCTGATGGAGGGGACCTAATCAATAACACACTGGTGGTTATCAATGTGGAAGCCATCCAGCCTCTTTGTGGTCATCCAAAGGCAGAGAGGGGAGCCCTGTCACACGCTCTCATGTCACTCAATGTTTTCCTTCAAAGCCCCGTCTCCTGGAGGCATTGGATTAGGCAAGAATCGTGGCTTTCATTTGAAAAAAGTAACTTTCCAGGCCTCACGGTTGCAGAGAAAAGTTTGAAAAGGTGGCCTGAGTTTAAACTAAGGGCTCAGAAACCAGAAGGCAAATAAAAAGAACGCCACATTTATTTATTTATTTTTAAATCTCATGATTTTTAAGTCAGTCTCATGATTTATTTAGGGTGGTGATTTGAGGTGATTTTTAATGCTTGAGATTGACAATGCTGTGTCTGATGTATCTGAGTCCTGCAAGTAAATCCTCCTCATGCACCATCCTGCAGACTTACAGCCTGAAGTCTAAAGGATGCATCATCAGGGATCTACAACCCATCCTGGACAATGATCCAACACTTTCACAGGCCTTGGGTGGCAGGCCAATCCTTGCCCACAGACAACCTGCCAACCGGAAACGTATTCTCACCAGCAACTGCACACCGCACCATAGTAGCTCTAGTCAGGACCAATCCATGCAACAAACCCGATGCCAACTCGCCCCATATCTAACACGCAACCCATCACAGGACTAACCGATCAGCCACACCATTACCGGTTCATTCACCGTGCACGTCCACACAATGTAATCTACGCCATCATATGCCAGCAATCCCCTCTGCTATGTACATCGCCCAACTGGACAGTCCCTACGAAAAGGATAATGGACACAAATTCAGATATTAGATGCAATATACAAAACTGTAGAGAGCACTCACCTCGGCCACACTTATAGCAGACTTAAGGGGCCATCACTGCAGCAAAAAAACTTCAGGACAGACTCAAGAGAAACTGCTGAGCTTCAGTTTCATCCTGCAAATTGAACATCAGCTCAGGGTTGAACAAAGACTGTGAATGTTGCCACTACAGAACAGTTCTCCTCCCTTGGTTTTCAACCTAACTGCTAGAACAGGGCCTCACTCCCCTGATTGGACTAACCTCATTATCCTAGCTTCTTGCTAGCATATATATATCCTCCCCCTAGAATTTCCACGTACATTCCTTGACGAAGTGGGTATTCACCCACGAAGTCATATCCAAAACATCTGTTAGTCTATAAGATGCCACAGGATTCTCTGCTGCTTTTACATAGGCACACAGCTAGTCCTGAATCTGTTCTGGGCACAGTGTCTAGGCAAGCACTTTGCAGAGTTCCATTCTCAGTGCTCCAGAACTGGGCACTGATGCTCATTAACTAACGATGCACTTTAAGCAATAAAAATAAACTATTTTAAAGCGTGTACCATATAGAGCTGAGAATGTTTTCAGCAAACTCACCCTAACCACAGAGACCATGATCTGTACTGAGTGGCCTCGCTGGCGTGAGATGAACACTATTGTTTGTTCTTTTTGAGTCTTTATAAAGAGCCCCTGGAAAGACGTAGTGGATTGGAAATCGAGAGAACTTGACTCTAGGTTCCACTGCTGACTTGGGGCCTGATGCAAAGGTTTCCATCAATGGGTGTTGGATCCAGCCTTGCCGTGTGATTCTGGGTAAGTCACTTAAATCAGAGACATGCCTCTCGTTGCCTCGATGTCCAGCTCTGAACACTAAGGGAAGAATATGGCCCTTTGTCATGGAAGCATGTTCACAAGAGTTCACAATTCAAGCAGTTCAGTTTGAATTCCTTGCGGGGAAGGAAACAATGACAAAAATATCAAGATGATCAACTAAAGGGAAAATCTGAATGATCTTTCTGGGTTTTGTCTTATGTAGGGCTAGAGCCCGTGGGTGGGTTGTGGGTGGTCACAAGGGTGGACAGCCCACCTGCTGCCGTGAGGAGAATTCTTAGGGGAGAAGAGTAACCGTAATACAAATTAACAGGTTTCAAATGCACTGTCTTACCTGAGTGTTCTCAGTAACTAGAAATCCCTTGATTCAGGGTGGGTTTGCAGTACTGTTTCCCTCCGCCCCACACATGCTCTGCTTTATTTGGCAGGAAGCTTTCTGGCTTTGGTTCTCTTCTCCAAGCCCGAAATAGAAAAGAGGATTGAACAAAAACTTGGATGCACAAAGCAGCATCTGATTTATAGCCCCCACCCGACTCTCTGTGTCAGTCGGCTATCAGCAACCAGTCAAAGGTTTGCAATGTCCACGACAGGTGGAGCGAATGGGGGCCGGGCGGAAAGCGTGCTTGGAAAGAGCTTGGGAGCAGAGCAGGTGGTGGCGTGGAAGTAAAATGGGACTGTCTGGGCTGGCTGAGGGCAGAGTCCAATGGAGTAAAACAAAGGGATAGACCCTACAGTTCCTCCTCTTTCCAAGTTTGCTATTTTTCCACTTTCCACTCTCTTTACTTCCAGTGTCCCGCTGGCCCGTTCCATCCTTACGTCTAGTCACTTCCCATCCCCGTTCGGCTTCCCTCCGTTTTCCTTTGTTCTTACGTTTTTACTTTCCCCTCACCCCAGTGCTTCAAGAAAGTAGGGGGAGGTCCTACCACAATCTGGGAGTAGCAAATGGTTGGAGAAACCACGCTTAAAGTGTGTCCCTCAGCAGTCGGCTCAATTTTTACTGATTTATGTATTTTGCTGGCCTTTTGCAACCCCTCCCCCACCATCCCCTTTAAGCACCAAGTCTCCCACATTCATGTCTAGGTTCTCAGATGGCATCTGACCATATAGTGTCTTCGTGGTGTACATACATTAATGAACTTATCCCCAGTCTTCCGGTACCTCCCCTAGATCTGGTTCTAAAAGCATCCTGTGACTGTCTTGGGTGCCTTCTGACTCCCTTCACACAGTCGGCCACGCTCTGGATCTAGTGGGATGGGAGGCAAGGGAAGTGTCATGGGCTGATCATTGCCTTCTGCCATGGGAGGTGAAGAACACCTGTCCTGCAGATGTGAAGGAGCTGTAGTGTAGGGACGCTGTCCTAGCTGGATGGAGTCTGAGGGATTCCAAATGGCTCAGAGGAAGAGTGTAGCCTAACCCACAGACTGCTCTATTTGTGGTTTAGTACAGTGGTACAAACATCTGTACTGCAACTGGCTTTGCTCCCATGTGTCACCATGGTTTATGTCAGCCTTTCTGCAGATGAGCAGAGATGGCTGTGGTGGATAGCTAGGATTGAATCGGATTGAGTGCAGCATAGATAAGGTTTATAGTGCACTGTGGCTATGGAGGAGGCAAAGAAATGCAGTTTTGCCTTTGCTGTATCATCCACAAGGTCTCCTGCAGCAGGACTCGGACTGGGTAGTTTTTCCCTGGTGCGTCTGTGCTGCCTCTGGTCTGTTACGGAGTCCAGTACTCATTCTCGGGAAGAGTTTTCATGATGCTTTGTAGCTAACACCACTCAAAGCTGGATTGATCTGGCTTCTTCCATGTTGAGCACACATGCAGACACCACCATTGTGCTGTGTCCATGACAGGACAAGGCTAATTCTTGTGCTTGAGCCCTTGTCAGTCTGTTCACTGAGGCTCCAGAAGTGCTAGGTGTGTTTTGTGCCACTGCCTTTGGAGTTGGGTGCCTGTTCTCCTGGCTGGGGAAGGCCAGCGGGGAGGTGCTGGCTTCTCTTTTGATGGGTTTTCTCATAGCCTCCCCCTTGGGTTGGGCCGTGTGCCCACTGGCTGTGTAGTAGCTCTTGTATGGCTCCGGTTAAGGAACCACCACTCGACGTTGTCTGTTTTACCCATTACTGACCTGCCTCACTTACGTTGTTTTCAGGGAAGGTCACTGAGAAGGTGGTGGTAGGTCACCTCTGGCAGTTTCCAGAGTCATGCTGGTTATGGGGGTTTAGACTGTGGTTTTGGAGCAAGCACCGCGGGGGTTGATGATCTTCTCCTAGAACAGGGAAGGCGTCACTGCTGGTTCTGTGGGATCAGTCAGCCTCCTTTGTGGCTGCTGACCATGAGATTTTGTTGGGATGCTTGCAGTCCCCGGTAGGGCTGGGTAAGTCACTCTTGAGTGGTTCTGTTCAGCCCTTTCTGGGAGGGACCTAAAGGAAGTTTGGGGCAATTTTCCCTCCACTCTGGAAGTCCGTGCGGGGCACTGTAGAGGTTGGTTTTGTCCCTCCTCAAGGCCATAGGAAGAGTCAGTCAGGACCTTGGCTAGCAGTGAGCTCAACATACTGATGGCACTCAGTGTTTCCATCACATCCAAACTGGCTGGGCCGTGGAAGAAGTCACCCAGCGTTCAGTGGCCTTGCAGAATGGGTAAGGGTGGGCTGGCTGCGAGAACTGTGCTGCTCCCCTCACCTCTTGGGTGGAGCTCAAAGGGCTGATCTTATACGTCCTAGACTGGTTCGGAACCTGAAGTCTGGGAGATACCCCACTGATGCAGCTGAGATTAGCAGAAATGCTCTAGCTGGAGCTTCTTCCATTCAAGTGACGGGGAGCTGCCGGCAGGGTGATTCCCATGAGGGCTGCATGACCCTGAACACCTTTCTCTCTTCCGGAGCCCTGGTTCTTTCACCTTCCAGGCATGCTGCAACCTTCATCTTTCGCTGCAGCCGTAACAGGGATGTGAGGGAAGGACTGAAAGCTGGAGGGATGTTTCCCAGGAGATCTTTTGCTGAAAGGTGTGTTTTCTCTTGTGGACGAGTATAAACTGGCCTTTGTGGCGTTGGCAATTTGAATAAAAACACTGCATTGATACATATTTTTGTGTCAGTTCTGTGAGTACATTTTGGGAGGCACTGAGCACTGTGCATGGGCCCCTGATGCACTGAATAAAGAAGTATAATGTTAAGCACTAAATTCCCTCTTAAATGTTCACTGCCTGAAATGACAACCCTCTACACCTGTCCTCTGCTGTCACCCATGATTCTAAATCAAGGGGCAGAATTCCAAAAACTAGCTGGAGGGAAGAGAAACGGTTATGGGGCAATATGCGATTGGAGGAGGCTGAATTTGTCCAGGAGTCCAAGCCATCAGTGTATCCTTATTTGTTTATCAGCCACTTTACAGCACTGAGTGTAGCACTGTCAACATACACAGAGCTTGAAAGTAAAATGTTACTCTGAAATGTAGGCATGATGTCCTGCCACCTCTCTATATTTATTGCTGCTCAGTTGTCTCTGATGCTGGTGACTAATAGTTCATCAATGCTGGGCTATCTCCTGTCTCTATTTAAGTGACTGTTTCTGTCTTGTCGAGTGACAGATGGACATGTGAGAAGCCTGAAGCTGCTCAGGCCTTTTCTGGCAGGATGATTCAGGTCAAGAAAATACTCTGGAAAACACAATGTTGAATCACTCTTTATTCAGGTTCATGACACACTCCCTTAATCATGCTGCCTGCTCGACAGCCACCACTCTGATAAAAAGTTCACTTTGGGGGAACGTCTCTTTGGGTAACTCCTGTATTAGTTGAAAAAATAAAGAAATTTTAAACTACCAATGTTAAAAATGCCTCAGCTGACCAGACAGCAAGTGTGAAAAATCAGGACAGGGGGTGGGGGGTAATAGAAAAAGCCCCAAGTGTCAGGACTGTCCCTATAAAATTGGGACATCTGGTCACCCAAAAAATGCCACAGGCACAGCTCAAATCCTCATCCTTGTGCCAGCAGACCAGCGCCTAGTGCTACAGTTTTGAACTCTTCCTGAATTCAGCAAGGCAGGAATAATACACACAAGGAGAAAGAAGTGCCCAGGGTTGAAGGTGAACTCAGAGCTCCTGTACCATGAAGTCCAGCTCCTGATTGCTTTGGAGTGTAAGGACCCGTGTCCACTGCCCTTCGAAATTCTGCTAGTATTTGATTCTCCTGGCAGAATTGATAGGGAACTCAGGTTGGACTGGCTTCTCCACTTTTCAGTGTAGACGCCAGTGTCTCCCTGGAGCTTAGTACAATGTGGCCTTCTGGGCTTTATCATCGTCATCGTCATCGTCATCGTCATCATCATCATCCCAGAAAACACCAGAATAGCAGTAAATGAGATGGAAAGAGAGATCTTGGTGATCACTGGGGTGAAACACTGGTCTGGAGTGAAGTGTGAAATTGTCTAGGGCCATAGAAGCATAGAGTTAGAAGAGACCACAGGGATCATCTGGTCTAACCCCCTGCCAAGAGTCAGGATTGGTTGTGTCTAAACCACCCAAAACAGGTGGCTATTCAGCCTCCTTCTGAAAACCTCCAGTGAAGGAGCTTCCACAATCTCCTGATGCATCTGTTCCATTGTCCTGCTGTTCTTACAGTTTGGAAGTTTTTCCTGAGATTTAATCTATATCTGCTGTGCTGTCACTTGAACCCTTGTCCTGCCCTCTGTGATAACAGAGAGCAACTTTTCTCCTTTTTTATGGCAGCTTTTTAAGTATTTGAAGACGGCTATCCTGTCCCCCTCAACCTCCTCTTTTCCAGCTAAAGATACCCAGTTCCTGCAGCCTTTGCTTGTAGGGCATTTCATCCCTTTGATCATCTTTGTCGCTCACCTCTGGCCAGTTTCTCCACGTCCTTTCTATACGTTGGTGACCAAAATTAGACACCAAACTTCAGGTTAGGCCTGACCAGCACCAAATAGAACAGTACTGTCACCTCCCTGTGATTTACATGCTATGCCCCTGTTAAGGCAACCTAAAATTGCATTTGCTTTTTTTTGCAACAGCATCACATTGCTGACTCCTATTGAGTGATCCACCACAATGCCCAGATCCTTCTCAGCAGCGCTGCTGCCAAGCTGGTTATCCCCCATTCTGTATTTGTGTACTTGATATTACTTCCCTCAGCATAGCTGCTTACATTTGTCTTTGTTCAATTTCATTTTGTTGTCTATAGCCCAGTTATACTTGGACTCCCACCCAGGACAGCTATGCCACCACCTCTAGAGTGAGGAAGCTGTGCTCCAGACCGTGTTGTTCTGTACTGTGCCACATAAGAAGCGACACATTGGGGGAGGGGTCATGTGGGGTCATGTCTCCTCCCCCCGCCCCCAGATTTGCTGCTTGGCTTGTATTGTGCATGCTCCCCTCCCTGTATCGGTAGGCATGGGTCATCTCTGTGCCACATGGTGATAACTTTAAATTTATGGGCTTACTATTATACACTATGTTGCAAACTACACTCCTGGGATGAAATCCTATGGTCTGTTGAAGTGAATGGCAAAACTCCCATTGACTTCAGTGGGGCCAGGATTCCACCCATTCTGTTCTTCGAACCTCTGCCTGTCCCTTTCTCCCTGTTTCTCCTCTTCTCTCTCTCCATTGTGTGTGTGTGTGTCTCTGGCTGCGAAATACACTCTCACACCCTCACAATCTCTCTCCCTAATATACCTACAGAACACTTACGTGTGTACATAATGCTTGTCCCATGCCATTCATGAATCTCTTCACTCCCATTGAAATGCAACCATCTCTGGGGTGGAACGTGATAGGTGTTTAACATTGCACAGGAATGTTACACAGCTCTTTAGGCCAGGAAGTGAAGAATACCAAATCTGTTTGAAATTACAGAGGATATTTTAGGGTGGCTGTAATTACTCAAGCTGGAATGTGGCGAGAACCACCAGCACTCACATACCCTAGGGGGAGTGGTATGCCAGAGAGTTACTAAAACAGTAACAAGGATGGTTATCCATGGGAACACGACACACCTTGCCAAAACAATCCGCTATGTACACTGTTTATATGGAAGAAGACCGGCTCATTTAAAAATGCCAATTGTTCTGATTCCCACGGCATTGTGAACCACAAGAACAATTTGCTAGAGTTTGATATGTGGACTGGGAGAATGTTCTTAGCCAGAACATTTTAGTTTCTTATGAACAATCTGCTGGATCAACAATAAGTAGATCCACTCTTTTTGCCAGTCTGGAAATTAATGTTTTCAAACCTGGTCCTTTCAAGCAATCTTATGAAACTTTTAGACGTAACTGACAGTTATGAAGGAGGCTGGTTACGATACTGTCTCTTTGCAGCCTGGCAATGATACTTAGCACTTTCTTTTCCAATTGCTGTGTAAAGTGTAGGAGCCACAGAGATGGGCCTTGTTGAAAAGAATTGCAACATTAGCTCCCTGATACTCACAGCGCCCTCTGAGTAGGTGAGAGGGGAAAGTTGAGCGTGAGAGGTTAACAGACTTTCCCACGGCCCCGCAGTCAGTCAGTGTCATAAACAGGATTAGAATTCAGGAGTTCCTGGCTTCCAGCCCTGAGCTCAGACCACTGATCACTCTGTCTGTCTGCCATGCCTGGAAAGAAACAGCTGTTCTTGTGGTGTTAGGGCTTCTGCTAACGTAGCTTCCTGCCACTTCACACTGTAAACTAGTGGGTAATACTTGAGAAATGAGGCTTATTATAAAGACAGTAGCAGGCCAGCCTCACCTGTGACTGTGAAAATGAATTGCATTAAGTTATGCAGGATTTTAAATACCAGACGAAAATCATCAGTGCATGTAAATTCCCCCTATTTGTGCCCTATTCACTGTTAAGGGGCCTTGGGTTCTGGCATGCCTGACTGTGGTTTCCCCCTCGACCTAGCAGAGCTGGTGGGGAGCTACAAATGACATTTTTAACTAATTCATTTTTTTTAGCTGGACCCTAATATTTTGCAGTGAGCCTATTTTTTTTTTTTTAAATAAAGAGCAGCTCAGAATGAATATAACTGAGACAGCACGGCCCCAAACCGTTTGGGTCTGTTCATTAGATTAACATGGTGTAACAGTTGTAAGCTATTTCTAAAGCCAAGGCCAAATTGTACTTTAGCAGAGAGGTCAAGTTCCTATAGTGCTTCTCTGCCTTTAAAACTAATTTGGCTGCTGAAGTAGTTGTGCAGGTATTTATATGTTGTTTATGGTACTTTCACCAGATCCTATTCTTCTCCCTTGGATCACCTAAAATGGTAAGAATTTTTGACTGGGATTAATCTGTGATCTCTGGGGAGGGGACAACTGCGGGTGGGTCTTTCTGTATTAATAGCCTCCCCTTAAATGTATGTTATCAAACGAGACACATTCTTATCAGCCGAGGAACTCTTGAACGCCGTTGTCTAAGGGGCTGCCTGTGAATTTGTTCCCGTAATAATGGCTTACCACAGACATTCAGGTAAAATGGAAATATCATAGGCTATTTAATAAGTGCTAGTCCTGTGTCTAAAATACCTTTATATTGTGCAACTTTGTTTTGGTAGCAGGATATTGTATCATAAAAGTGATTCTTTATTTAGTACATTCTTAGTGGTTTGAACAATTGGCTAGCTGTAATTAATGATAACCATTTAGGATTGCAACAATAGAAGTTATTACACTGTGTAGCCAAAGATGTTGTTGATTAAGTGCTTTTGAAATGGTTTAAAATAGTACATGCTTTGCTATACAGTACAGTGGGAAGCCTGCGGTTTGACTGTGATTTTAGTAAAGCTATCAAATGTTCCCCAAATTTGGGGCGGGAGGGTGGGGAATGGCTTGTGGATATTAACTATGGAATGTGCTAGCTTTGGCATTATCATTGGTGGTAGGGGAAGTGTACAGCAGCAGAGAATGGAGGTAGGTAGAAGATGTAACCACAGATGGGTAGCTACCCTTTAGGGGAAGGATTGTGGTTACTTCGCATTTCTTCTCTGTGTTAGTGGTAGCCTCCTCGATCAAACAGAGAGACCCTCTGCATTAGCAAGAACGAGTAGGGTTCTCTCTCCCATGTACATTGACGGGAGTTAAGCAAGCATGTTTAGTGTGTACCCCTTAGCATACACATATTTCATGGCTCACCACCTGGTGTGAGGCGCTCACTGAAAATGCCCTACCTTAACCGACTGGCTGCTGTTTGGGCTTTTGATGGGTGTTAGACATTTTAATAATTTGGTCAATTTCCTCAAGTTAACTGATTTTTTTTAACGGTCCAGTGCATTGTTACACCAACAGACTAAAGATGACAACCGCTCTTACCATTCTGCCTCTCATCGCAAGTAGCTCGGCTCTGGGAATATATTGTATTCTCAGTTTGTAGCCAGCTCCTGCTGGCACCAATCTGAACTGCACACATGGAACAAGTGGAGTTCATGGCCCTTTAAGAGTTAACTCGATGAGAATACAAGATCCTTGCAAACTTAGAGGGGAAAGGTATGGAATGTGCCCAGCTCATGCCCAGAGTCTTGGGTGTCTTTTGTGTAATGCGTGTACAATATTCCTACAGAATGGAGCATTGGTACTTCTCCTTTTTTATACTAAAGTACAAATTAATGCAGGTGGCATCAGCAGCTCTGAGTTAATAGAGCCACTCATTTCATTTAGATTTTAGCAAGACATTTACATTTTGTTAACTAGCAATTTATTATTAAAACACTCACCCGATAGCGAAGACGGCTCCAAGTATGCCACGTGTTACTGTACGGTAGCTTCTTCTTACTGGTCTTGTGGATGAGGGACACTTGTGTGGGACTCAGGAGATTTGGCTTCAATTTTCTGCTCTGCCAGAGATTCCCTGCATGACTGTGATCAAGTGGCTTAGGTCCTGATTCTGTAAGTGGTTGTGCATGCCAGGAGCCCCATTAACTTGAGTGGGGCTTCTCACATGTCGAAAGTTAAGAGTTTGCAGGATTATGGCCTCAGTCACTCTGCCTCGGATCCCCATCTGTAAAACTTCCCTACCCCAGGCTCAGAGAGGTGTTGTGAGGGACCAATGTTATACCCGTGAGGTGCTCAGATCCTGTGTGATGGGGCTGCATAGATATTGCAAAATGCGTGCAGAACTTGCAGTAGCCCATGTGTTAATAAAAGCACCTCTCATTTATCAACACAGTAGCTTGTAGAATGTGCTGGGTGAGAACACACACACACTGTCTCTCTCTCTCTCTCTCTCTTACTTTGAAATGGAAGAACACTGCTTTTGGCTAATCTTCTTGCACAAATGAACCTTAAGTGCTTCTTTTCTCTCTCTGTCCGGTTTGCCAGAGGTCCGTACCACCAGCCCGCAATCCCCTTTTACAAGAGGAGCTATTAACTTCATGCCTCATAACTGATGAAGGGAAGGGTCCTTCCTTTCAAGTGCATTCTTTTGGCACCTTTGCGGTTTATAGCAAACCAGATGGCACTGCATGAAGGGATTCAGAGTACAGTAACTGAGATCCGACATACATGGGCCAGATCCTCAGCTGCCATACATCAGCCTAGCCCCGTTGCGGTCATTGAAGCTGCACTGATCTGCACTAGCATTGAAAGAAAACCTCCTCAGCTACCTGAGAATACTGTTTGCAGTGTTATAGCTATGTTAGTCCCAGGATATTAAGTGACACAAGGCAGGTCAGATAATATCCTTTATTGGCCCAGCTCCTATTGGTGGAAGCTTTCGAGTTTCACAGAGCTCTTCTTCAGCCTCCTTTGAGAGCCTCAAGTAATAATAGGAGTTCAAGATATCCAGTGACAACCGTAATCCCCTTTTTGTTACTCTTCCAAGAGCTCAGACTTCACGGGGAACAGCAGCACCAATTTTCCTAAAGCAGCTCCAGAAACTAACCCCATCTTAAGCTAGGTCTTGAGTTCCCAGCAACTCTGGCCATGCAATGCACAGACCTCACTCCCTGCTGAGCTTGGCTACTGTTACTGACGAGCTCTGTGAAGCTTGAAAGCTTGTCTCTTCCATCAACAGAAGTTGGCAATAAAAGAAATGAGGCGATGTCTGTAATGTCTCAACATACCAAGAGAAGTTTAGTAGGTTAAAGTGTCATCTTCCTTCCTAAGTGGCAAACAGGTTAATAAAGTTTAAGCACAGTTTCCCTATTCATTTTTACAGCCCAGCCTTTGAGTTTCTGTCTAAAGCTTTATCGCATGTGTACATTCTCCCTGAAGACATTAACACACATCCTATGCTATGTGCTCTGCTTATCAGTTATGCTTAAGTTTCATTTGTAAATGTGGTCTGCAAATCATTGCTATGATGTGTTGCTTTATATAGCCCGATTGAATTCCAGGTAATCAAACTGGAGGCCATGAAAGCCAGGAAAACGAGTGTTCTTATGTTTGGGGGGAGAGGGAGGGCCTTGCAGAAGAGTTCAGAAATTAATGTTCACAGAGAGAAGTTGATTACTCAGCCCTGGATATTGTGTATTGCTCACAGATAGAGCTTGCTCAAGCGTGTCATCCTAAGCAGTATTTATTTGTATGAATGCAATTGCCCTTGCACCAATTTCAAACGACGTTGTAAGTAAAGCTTTTTGGTTTTGTGTCCTTTGGAGAGAACGAATTAAGAAATACAGAGTTGTTTACCATATTGTAGAATTAATTGTTGGTGCTAAAGCCAAACGGAAAGTTCTCCCTGGAAGCTGAGGCATGCTTGGCACAGTGCCCAAGACGTCCTAACGGGTGGAAAGGATTGGTGTGTATGGATGAGGGGTGGCTTTAGAAAAGGAGCAGATGCTCTTTTTGCACAATCAGCTAATTGGCACCTATTTTGGTCAGGTAGATTTCCAGCTGAACTGTAACTTGTTTTTGCATCAATTTCCTGACATGTGATAAGGTGTGGCCTGCTGCCCTGCAGCGGTAGCCCAACTCACCAGGGAGTGAGGTCTGGGCATTGCATGGCCAGAGCTGCTGGGAACTCAATCCCTAGCTTAAGATGGTGTTAGTTTCTGGAGCTGCTTTAGGAAAATTGGTGTTGCTGCTCCCCGTGAAGTCTGAGCTCTTTGAAGAGTAACGAAAAGAGGATTACAAGTGTCATTGGATATCTTGGATGCTTGTTATTACTTGAGGCTCTCAAGGGAGTTTGAGGAGTTGGCCTGTAGTGTAGCAAATTCTCCTGTGGCAGTTCACACCCCCACACGTCTACCCATAGCTTATCCCGCCCCCTCATGGAGATCAGCCCAGGTGGGAAAGTCATTCAAGTCTAGTTGTTGCTTGTGCCTGTTTCCCAATTAGTGTTTTCTTGCCTCAGTGATTGGTTTATATGTAAAGCTGAAGGACAATATGGATCACAATCTATTCTGATGATGCATGTGTGACACTTCTGAAGTTAAACAATGCTGCTCAGACTCCCTTCATCTAGACACCATGGTCAGGAAAAAATTAGCTTGTAGAACAGCTGCATCCCAAGCAGACATGTTTGAGGTTATTTCGAGCTAGAACATATTTGGGGCCGGGAAAGAATTTTCCTCCAGGGCAGATTGGCAGAAGCCCTGGGGGTTTTTCGCCTTCCTCTGCAGCATGGGGGCACGGGTCACTTACTGGAAGGTTCTCTGCACCTTGAAATCTTTAAACTATCATTTGAGGATTTCAGTGGCTCAGACATAGGTTAGGGGTTTATTACAGGAGTTGGTAGGTGAGATTCTGTGGCCTGTGTTGTGCAGGAGGTCAGACTAGACGATCATAATGATCCCTTCTGACCTTAAAGTCTATGAGTCTATGAACACATGCACCACACTGTCTTGCTCTTGAAGTATGTGCTGTGCCTGTAACATGATTGTATCCTGTGATTACTGCTTGCTTTGACGTGTGGAAAGCTACTTTGCATTGCTATAGATTATGGGTTGCCCTGGCATTGGTCCATACTGTACACTGGATAGCCGCTGAGCAACTCTGTAAAGCTGCACGCTGAAATAAAGACAAGTGAAGGAAGCCAGAGACCAGGAGAGGGGGGAATCCTGGTATTTCCCTACATCCAGTGTTGGGTTTGCGATCGATGACATGGGATTACTTTCCAGACAACAGGGTCAGGGTGAAGTACCTGGAAGTTTGGGCAAGTTCAGTGGTGGGGCTTGTAATAGGGGCAAGTGACTAAAGGGATACAAATCTCTCTTCTCCAAAATAATGAACTGCTGTGGCTGCTGCCGAGTGTCCAGTTGAGTACAGGGTGGGGGGGTGGGGTGTCAGGTCATCCATATTGTGCCACTGTGCCTCCTCCCTGAGCCCACCAGCTCCATGGCAGCCTAGGAGCCATGCTACTGGGGACTCCCTCGGCCCATAGTGACCCCTAGGGAGCCGGGGACTCCGTGGAACAGGTCATACGGCCTCAGGATTGGCCCAGTTCCACTCAGAGAGGCTCTGCAGAGGTGGCTGGGCTTCTTTCTGTGTGTGTGTGTGTGTGTGTGTGTGCGCGCGTGCGTGTGTGCGCGCGCGCGCACAGGGGATATGCTCTATATGTTGGTTGGGGGATGGCTGAGAATGCTCCAGGCCATAAATAGTCCCTCTGTTTACAAAAAATGGAACCTCTGGTAGCTAGAATCTGGCAGGAGTTGTATGCTGGCTCCTTTGCTTTTGTGTGGCAGGAGTAGCTGGTGCTGTGTTTATCTTTTGCAGACACTAGAGCTGGGATGGTAGCATTGTTGTCTGTTGTTAGTACATGATGCATTAAGGTTCAGTGACGTGGTTGCAAGGAAGGGCCATGGGTTTGTAGTTATTTGGTCTTGCTCAAGGGGATCATAAAACTAAGATCAAGAAATGATCTAATGCTGCCTGCCCTGGACTGCACTTAATTCAATTTCTTTCAGATAAATCCTGTTCGGCTGACAAGGTCGCACATATTTGGCCGTTGTCAACATAGTTTCCATATTTCTCATCGGTTTACATGTTTTGGAAATGTGGCTCTTGGCTCAGTCCCAGGGTGTGCATGGGCTCAACGCTGCATTGTCAGCAGGAGATCGCTGTCCCTCTGACCTTGGCAAGGCAGTGTTTCCAGACAGGAAAACTGGCCTTGGTCCCAGTAAAAAGCTGTTCGCCCAGATGCTTGGGCTCTATTTTATGAAAATGGAAAGAGAACAGAGATGGTGGAAGCTCTCTTCTAATTGCTGCCACTGGCTTACTGTGCAGTGCCCATCTCTCGATGTGCATCAGCTCCCCTCCCCTCTCAAACAAGGGAGGGAACTGTCTGAGGAGAATACTTGGAGCGCACGCACGGGTCATGTGTGTTCTAGATTAGTCAGTGAGGTTGCATGTGACTGGGAGCAGAATGTTACCCAGAAACCAAAAAGGAGGTTTCTCCCTCTTGAAAACCTGGGCAGCACCAGTGGGTGCGAGCCCACCCCCTCCGCCTCCTATATTTATATTTCAATGTGTTAATAACATCAGAAGAAATTGAATCCGGTGTGACCTGTTGGCCATCTACACGAATGTGCAGCCTGAGCAGGGAGCATCAGGCAAGGATGAAGGAAACAGCAGGTTTACCTCCAGAGAAGCCCCTCCAGAGCTTGGCAGCTAAAGAGCGTTCCTTTCAGCACTGCTTTGTCTCCTTTGGCGAGGAAAGGAATTTTTGCTGCTGGTTGGTTTGTAGTTAATGAGACACAACAGAACAACTGACCTGCTGCTGTTAAGTTGATGTTGATAACTAGGGCCTGCTCCTGCTCCCACTGACCTCAGTAGACTAGGATTCAAGCCTTAGCTTGTCAATTAGTGGAAAATTACCAGTCACTTGGGACTGGCGAGTGGCCAGAGAGAAAGGGGCACAAACAAGTCCTCTAGCTGTCAAAGCACCATCATCTGCTGCCATCAGAGCACTTCAGCAATAAATAGCAAGGGTCAAAGGGATCCCTGCTGCCTGATTGCCATGGAAACTCCACTGCCTTGAAGGCTTGCACCAATCCGAGAGGTTTGCCTACCTCTTCTGCACCCACCTTGTCCTGCCCCTGCCCTGTGGGCCCAGTCCGGAACCCAGAACAGGAGCAAAGAAGCCATAAGGGAAGCTGGGTCTGTCCCAGTTCCTGCACATGGCACTGAATTTCATGAGACATAGGGATAAGGCAGGCTGTGCATCCAAAACCAGCAATCAAAAGCCCAGTTGCTGTTTTTTCGAAGGGTAACTGCGGCTAGGAAGGTCTGACACTACACCGCAGTAATAGAAGGCTGCAGAGCTCACCCCAGTACACTGCAGTCATAGCAGCCAATGCATTTGCCTTGCACTGTTGCAGTTGCTTTGAATTGATGCACATTATGTAACCAATCCTGCTTGAACTGGTTCAGTAGTGGAGCTGTGGCAGAATTGGTACTGGGAGCGCTAATGTGAACTTCTAGTACTGGGCGCCTTTTTCTTCAAACAGGTAATTTCAGAGTATGGTAACTTAGCAGGCTCAGAGCTTGAATCTCTTAAGGGTTTCTAGGGTGCCCATCACCATCATATGTAGGGGGCTTCCCAAGCAAAGTAGAGCTGCATAGTGAGGTCCCTAAGGGTCTGTCTACACTGCATATGGGAGCCAGCCTCCCAGCCCAGGTCCAAGGACGTGCACTAGCAGGGGTCATGCTAGTGTGCTGTAGATGTTGCCTTGACATTGTGGCTTGGGCTGGAGCTCAGGCTGTCAAGCCCCCACCGCCTTGCTCCCCACCCCAAGAGCCCAAGCTCCGACCCAAGCCATAGCGAGTGCAAGTCCTGCTAGCACCAGTCTGAGGACCCGGCCTGCGAGGCT
This sequence comes from Chelonoidis abingdonii, assembly GCF_003597395.2. Taxonomy (NCBI): domain Eukaryota; kingdom Metazoa; phylum Chordata; order Testudines; family Testudinidae; genus Chelonoidis; species Chelonoidis abingdonii. The sequence goes on along the minus strand of NC_133776.1, from coordinate 101,135,611 downwards.
TGCTCCTAGATGTGGTGTAGACATTCCCTAATGGACTCTCTCTCCCCTGGTAAGAACCTAGGAATAACAGGGCTGGACCAGACCTGGGGGCCATCTAATCCAGTAGCCCATCTCCAGCAGGGTCCAGGTGCTCAGAGGAAGGTGCCAGACGCTCTGCCTCCCAGGTTAGGGCTCAGTTTAGGTCTTTAATTTAGGATCTGCTCCATGTCAGGGCATATTTACAAGGAGGCGCCACTCGGGATGTACATCCACCATTTCCTTTTTCCCTCTGCTGTCTTTCTGGGGGATGGTGGGAAATCTTTCTCAAAGAAGGGAAGTTCGCCACATGCCCTAAATCTGCTCAGATTCTGAGTAGTCCAACTTCCTCTGTCCTCCTGCCACCAAGAACACTGTGTCTGGCCTTCACGTGTCTCCTGAGGCCTTTGAAAGAGGCATTGTCCTGGGGGCATGGATGGAGCTGCAATGACTGACTGTGATGCCTGGGAAAGTGCCTTGACCTGCCAACACAGGCAGAGAGGGAACCACCACCAGAGGGGTTGCAGCACGTGGGTAATATGCTCCAGGTGGCTTTTCCCATGGAGGAGGAGAGCAGCCACAGTTTGCACTAGCTGGAGCCTGTGTGTTGCATCCACATTCAGCCCCAGCTGGCGTGAGCTCTGGAAGGGATGAACATGTGCCCCACAGTCACCAGGTTCTTGGCTGGCAGGAAGGGGCAGTTTCCAAGGAAGCTGGAGCTGGAAGACCGTTTAGGCTACCTGGCCTTCACGGTTTAGGGCTCAGTCCTGCAGGCGCTGAGCACCATAGTCCTGATCCAGCCAGGGCCGGCTCCAGGCACCAGCCGAGCAAGCTTGTGCTTGGGGCGGCAGAGTCTAAGGGTGGCATTTGGTCCAATCCAAGAGCAGCACGGACGCCTTATTTTCTTTTTTTTTTTGGTTTACTGCTCTGGCCACCCTGCCCCCTGGTGGGGTTTTTTGGTTTGTTTTTCTTTTGTTTCACCTACGACTTTCAGTGCACCACTGTAGGGGATGGCGGTGCAGAGGAGGGGAGCGCCCTGCTGGGAGCGGGCTGTGCACTCTGTCAGCCCCAGCCGGTGCCAGGTGTGCAGCAAGCCCGGCAGCCCGTGTCCTTCCCTCCCAGCCGACCGACGCCTTTCAATTCACCTGCAGGCGGGAGCGGGGCAGAGCCCTCCCGGCAGGCAGTGCAGCGGGAGGGGCCGAGTGGTGAGTGCCCTGGCTGAAGGAAGCCCTGGCCGCCCCCCTTCTCTCTCCTCTCCCTGCTTCCTCCCCGCTAGCTGGGGCGCGCACTTCGCTGCCCAGGGCATGTCTGCAGCGCAGGGAGTCCCGCTAGCCAGAGTGCAGCCGCCGCCCGCTCAGAGGCTTGCCAGCGCAGCTGGGGGAGGCAGCCGTGAGCTGCCAAGTAAGTGGCACTGAAAGTTTGCTGCTTTGCTTGTTTTCTGGTTTGCCGGTCCGGCCTCCCTGCACCCTGGTTGTTGGTTTTTTGCTTGGGGGTGGCAAAAAAGCCAGATCCGGCCCTGAGTCCAGCAGAGCTCTTGCTTTAATCTTGGGTGTAGTACATGCCAGAACGCTTTGCTGAATTGTGGCCAGAGTGAGCTGCACGCTGCAGGAGCAAGTCCCCAGCCAAGAACTGAGCAGGCCCCTGAGGCTTTGCACCGTAAGGTCGATGAGTGGCAGCTGCCTTTGATGGAAGCGGGGGAGGGAATGACACAGCGTCCCAGCTCGTTCTGTGAAGTGTTTCTGTCTTGCAGCTAGATTACAGGGGGCTTGTTTGGGGTTCATTTGAGCCGCCTGCTCTTCACCTAGATGCTAGGCTCTTGTGGGCCTCATGACATCCTTGTGATGGTCGGTGGCAACTGTGGAAAGGCGAGATACAGCTGGGTGTAGTTGGCACGGTGTTGGCAGTGGAGCCTGGACACCTGGCTCTCTGTGTGGACTGGTGGATAATAAAGAGGGGGAATAAGACAGGTCCCTGGAGACTCAGCAGAAGGCACCTTCCTTTGGGGGAGAGGCTGAGCTGGGCATTGCACCAAAATCCCAGGCGAGGGGCCTAGCCCCTGGGCCATCCTTACCACTAAAGGGGTTCTGGAGCCCCATCCTGAGTACTGTGCTGAACTCCATTCGGGGGATGAGGAGCGAGGGTAAGTGCCAAGTGCTCAGGGATAGCGTTTTTCTCTCTGAGTATTTTCCCCCTGTAGTAGGCTCTTCATAGCCCCTGAAAGTCAGCATGTGGGGATCTGAAGAAGCAGAGGGCACAGACTTCGGTCAGCAACAACAGGAAGCAAGGACCATTTGCGTTGTCTAATCTAGTTCTGTTTTCCTGCCACCCCCTGCTTTAGGGCTATCAAGAGCCAGTCATTGCATTTCCTCTTGGCGTTTTCTGTTGACAGACCTCAGCCTCATCTCTTTGTCCAGCTGTTGCCAAGGAGGAAAGTTCTTGTTTACTTCACACTTTCATTACAATAAGCTGAAAAAATGCGGCTGAGTGTAACAGGGAAGCAGCCCGTCAGGAGAAATTAGCAAAGACTGTTTTACATCCCCATGGTCAGAAGAGTAATTGGTTTGGAAGGAATTTTCACACACACCCCTGCTGACCCTGGACACATGACTACAGGGAATTGTGTCTCAGTGCAGATACTTATATGTCATGGTGACAGGACCCTCCCCATCCTACCTGTGGATAAGTATAGGGAACGGGAACAGAGGTTGTCCTTGGGGTATTGAGCAGGGACTCACCAGCCAGGGTTGGACGTCTATGGCAGGGGTGTGATCCCTGACTCCCAGCCAAGGTGCAACTCAGCTGGCAAACATTACTTCCAGTAAAAAATTCTAGAGTCATGAGAACATCACGTCTGCCTCCTGCAAGTCTGGGGCCAAGTTCAAAATGTAAGCTAGCAGCCAGGTTTCCATTGCTGGATCCCTGTAAAGACAGAGACAAAGCACAAGCAGTCACACATGAGCAGAGCCATGGTTCTTTTACTTTGGGGCAATTTCTAGTTCATTTTTTCTTCATGTTAAACCTAAGACCAATGTAGGGTGCAGTTGGAAATATACTCAAGTACACCTTGCTCAAGTCCTCACTGAAATAATGACAGAGTCAGGAATTAACTTAGATCGCCTGACTCCTGCTTCTGTGTCTTAATGCCAGGCCATCCGACCTCTCACACATCCCATCCAGCTCCTGGAAGGTGATTTAAAACGTGGGAGGGGGCTGATCAAGGTGTTTTCTTCGCTCACTGTTCACTGTTAAATTGTGAAGAACTCCCTGAATTCTTAAAATTACCAGGTACAAGCTGTAGGACTCAAGCTGTGTATGTTCAGATTACTGTGAGTGACATATTCTTGTATGCAAGGACTGCCTGGCAGGCAAAGCTGCTCTGACCTTTCTTTTATTGGCTTAAACTTAGTCTCCCTGTCCCCCCGGCTCCCTCCCGGCCCCTGCTCCCCAAAGATCAAATAGAAAACTGAAGTTTAAACACAGTTTTTGGCTTCTGCTCCCACTGACAAAATTCAACTTTTGAAGCAGATGCAAGCCATGGCAGATTAGTCACCTGGCCGTGCGCAGGGGCCCTGGGCGGGGTGGGGAAGCCCCCATATCCCCTAACCCTGTCCCTGTCAGAAGCCACCGGATAGTGGAAACCCACAGAACATCCCCCCCACACTCTGGTTCCCTGCAAAAGTGGAGGGTGGCAGAGGCATCCCCAGCACCCGGACCCGTGCTGCAGCCCTAGGCCTGGAAGAGCTCTCACTCCCTGCTGTGGACCTGGCGCTGCGGCACGGGGACAGAGCTTTTCCAGTCTTGGGGGTGCAGTGGGGCGGGGCGGGGGAGTGTAGAAAGGAGCAAACGGCTTGTGGGATGCAGGGGTAACCCTACATGGAACAGGGAACAGGCTGTGGTGAAGGGGCAGAAAGGGTGAAGCTGTGGGTGGGGGCCACAGATGGAAGGGGCAGAATGCAGGTGGAAGGGTTCCCCCCCCACCACTTGCACTGGCCCAGTGCCCCAGGAAATCTTAAATCTGCCCCTGTGTGCAAGCCCATCATTAACAAGGAGGTGGGGGGGGGCAGTGGCTCCGTGAGGCAGTAGGGCACATTGGCCTGCTTGTGACGGTATCACACATCTCACAGACAGGGTGTGAGAGGCCCTCTGGTGGCAACAGAGGGTAAGAGAGAGAGAGAGAGAGAGAGAGATGTTCCTGGGTCACAAGACCTTACCATGACTGCATAAATACACGTGCGCACACCTACACAATTTTAAAACCGGCCATCACCAGGGAGGCCAATGCTGTCAGTGACACATGGCTGTGGCCCAATGGGCCAGGCAAGGGAAAAGCAGTGACAATATAGAGGCAGCTCTGCGTCTACAGCATCCTGCATCTGTGAAGCGGCTTGTGCAGCCTTTGCAGCAATCATTGCTGCTAGAAATCCTGTTCCACATTGTAGCACATAACAACCATTTTCTTTTTCATACTACATCTGAGTGTGCGCGCTGCATTACTGCTGGCTGCATGGCTCAGCGAAGCTTTTGCTTGTGATGATGGGTGTGTAAGAACCATTGGGGATGTGGTTTACGTCCCCATTGAGTATAATGCATTAGGCACAGCACAATACTGATGGCCTGTTGTGGTGGGGGTGGGAAGAGGCTGTGAGCCAGGTGCAAGGACCTGTAATGCATTGCCGTGAGCCAGCTACTAGGCAAAGCCCACCCATGATCTGCTGCTGGTTGAAGACACTCCCAAACCTGTCTATTTTGTGCGGTCTCGGTCAGTTTTATTTAGAGCAGCTGGCCTCTGACATGAACAGCTCTGTGCCACCTGCCATTAAAATGCCCTGGAAGAACTTTGCTTGTGGTGAAATTGCTGCTGTATTATATGCTTAGCCTTGCTGGCAGGCGGGCCCTGGCAACACAAGTCCTGCTGTCACATGAAGGTGTGTCATGGAGTGGCAGGCAGCCAGGGGACCAGCGCTAGGGCAGGCGCATCCGACGTGTGTTGGAATGGCTCTGAGAGTACAATTTATCCTCCTTCCCCCCTGCAGGGCCCAGCAGTTACACCGTGGGCACCATGTCGGAGCGCTTTGATTGCCACTACTGCCGCGACCCGCTGCATGGGAAGAAGTATGTGCAGAAGGAGGGACGCCACTGTTGTGTGAAGTGCTTTGAAAAATTCTGTGCCAACACCTGTATCGAGTGCAAGAAACCCATTGGTGCTGACGCCAAGGTACAGTGGGCAGCTGCCACTAAGACCCCCATGGCAATACGTTCCTATGGCTAGATGATCTGTTAACATGAGGCTGAAAGTCCATTCCCCACACACAACTTTCAGCTATAGTTTCCTGTTCTTACCTGAAATTTTTATTTGAAAAACTGTTATGGAGCATGTGTCAATCAGCTCTGGCCTTCTGCTGCCACTTGGGGACGCTTGCTGGGCAATCCAAGGTTCTAGTAAGATGGGCTTGGGCTAAATGTAACTGTTTCTTCAGTACGTGTGTGTGAGCAAAACTGCACAGCAGATATTTCTCCTACATTTAGCACAGGCAAAATGTCAACATTTGCCCAGGAACAACTATTTCTGGGGTTTGCACAGAATAACCTTGTGTTAGTGAGGGAGCTTAGCTGCCCACGTTCCTTTTTAAGGCAGCGCCAGTAAATCAAATTTTTTTTGTGATTTAGGCGTTTAGAACTTTACAAAGAGGGAAAGTCCAGCTCCCCTCAGCCTGCATTCTAAGTGCAGGGAGACTGGTGACAGCAAAGGCCCAAGGGATGTACATTGCACTGGATTTGAAACACCTTCCCTCACTGGAACCTAGCTTCAAAGTGTGCCAGGCCCCACTCGGTGCTTCAGAGAGAAATGGGTTAAGTACTGTGCAGTCTGCCCCATGTCAGCCTTTCAAATGAGATCTTAAAAACCAAGTGCCTATATATTAAGATGGCTATTAAAGAATCCAGTGTTATCCTGGTGTCCATGAGCAACATTTCCTGTTCTTTCAATGGTGCTGTTTGGTGGCTGGTTGACTGCTGTCCTCCACCCCAGAGCTGGCTGCATTCAGTCATGCTAGACACTAAAGTGGGAATGTATTTGGAGTGAAAAGGTGCGACAGTATTGTGAAATCTTGTCAATAGAACGTTTGTGCTTGAGGAGATGCGGGGGGTCATGGCACTGTACAATGATGCATTTTTGTTCTTGTTGTTCCTAGGAGCTGCATTTCAAAAACCGTTACTGGCACGACAACTGCTTCCGCTGTTTTAAGTGCTACACGTCTCTGGTTAATGAGCCTTTCATGCTAAAGGAAAACAATAAAGTTTGGTGTAGCAGCTGTAGCTCCACTGAGGGTGCAAACAAATGCAAAGGCTGCTTCAAAGCTATTATTGCAGGTACTGCTGCTAGTTACCCAGCTTGGTGTATAGTCCAAATCTAGAGTAAACAGACGTCCTGATTTTTGTAGAGGCAGTCCTGATATCCGGGGCTTTGTCTTATACAGGGATCTATTACCCCCACCTCCCATTGGCACCGACTCTGTGGGTGCTTCGGGTCTGCTCTGCACCCAATGGCAGCTCACCGATCCACGCCCCAGCCCCAGCTCGCCTCTGCTCTGCTGCCGCCTTCTCCCCTGAGCATGCCGCTGCATCCTGCTTCTCCCCCTCCCTCCCAGCGCTTGCGCCACGAAACAACTGTTTCGCACGGCAAGCGCTGGGAGGGAGGAGGAGGAGAAGCGCAGCGCCCTCGGGGAAGGAGAGGGATCCAATAGGGGCATGGAGGGGGCAGAGGCAGGGGTCGAAGCACCCACCACTGCCAAGGAAAGTTGGTGCCTGTGCCACCTCCTATCCCAGTTTTCACACTTGTTAGCTGGTCACCTTATCTAACTCTGATTAGGGGTCCTATCCAGCACAAGCCACAGAAGGCAGCAGCTAATGGCTGTGCACCAGGCTGACTTGCTCAGGCAGATGGACCTGCTCCTGAAAACACAGAGAACCATGCCATGGCCTAACCCCCCAGTCAGGAGCTATGCAAGCCAGTGCTCAAGGGGCAGGGTGACTGGCACGTGCCTAGCTATTCCAGCTTTACACGGTCTAATTAAAAATGAACCCTTGCCTTTTTCTGTCTGTGATTTAGCCTTGTGCTTATACTTTACCCTAGCACTTGGTTTTTAATCCTGGTCCCTTAAAAACAACAGTGGCTCCTGGAGGAGAGCACTAGAGCCACGATCTTGGCAAGCCCTCAGCTTCCATTTAGGCAGCAGAACCAGAACCCACATTTTCAAGAGCTCAGCCTGGCTGATGCTGAACTTTGTTGGCCATAAGTGTCCCAATTGGCATTGTGGTGGCCTACCCCTGCCACTTTCTGCACCTCCCATTGGCTGGGAGCGGCCACTGGGAGCTGCAGGGATGTGTCTGAGGATGGTAAATGTAAATAACATGTCTTGCGACCTGCCAGCAGATTACCCTGAAAGCATTAATAGTGACTCATGTGGGCTGCACAAATTCCTGTACCAGCAACCTGTTGCTTTCTGTTGCAGGAGACCAAAATGTTGAATACAAGAAGTCATTCTGGCACAAGGAATGCTTCACCTGCAGCCAGTGCAAGCAAGTGATAGGAACAGGCAGCTTCTTCCCCAAAGGAGATGATATCTACTGTGTCTCTTGCCATGAGCATAAGTTTGCCAAGCTGTGTTTTAAGTGCAAGAAGGTAAGTCATCATGCAGTTCTTGGGTTGGGAAGGGGCCCTTTGCCTTCGGGAGCATTGAGTTGAGCAGAGGAGCAGGAGAATGAGCTGGACTAACCTTAATCTTTTTTTTTTTAATTGAGAAAATCATCAGATTGAGCAAAGATGTCACTGGAGTTGTCAGTTTTTCCAGACGCCGGTATTTAAGCAAAGGCAGTTAGACTTAGTTTCTTGACTCCTTCATCAAAAGGAAAGCTTCCCTGCATAATGAATAAAGCAAAGCAAGCAACAGCTTCACTTCCACTGCTAAAAAGTGGACAGCTGTTGCTTGCTGGTGTATTTTACTGGAATCATTAGTGCAAAGCTTGTACTGTAAACCACCAGTGCTGTAAAATCTCTGTAACACCAACGGCTGAGAAAATTTGCTGGATGTTCCTGGCTGATCAGAGTTCAGCACAGAGAAACTCACTCAGCTTTGTGCTGGTGCCTTTTAGACAAAAACCTCTCAAAAGAAGGGAAATCCCTCTGTTGCTGTTTGAGGACAGGGGAACCCAACCCCACACGAGAGCTAACCGTAGCAAGCTCCTTCACCCCAGTTCTGAAACCCAGCTGCCCTACCTGTAATGATTTGCAGTGATGGTTACAGCAGAATGCTTCCCTTATGTTCATTTCTGCCCCAGGCCATCACTTCTGGAGGAATCACTTACCAGGAGCAGCCTTGGCATTCAGAGTGCTTTGTCTGTACTGGCTGTTCAAAGCAGATTGGTGGGAAACGCTTCACTGCTGTGGATGATCAGTACTACTGTGTTGATTGCTACAAGACATTTGTTGCCAAGAAGTGTGTCGGCTGCAAGAACCCCATTACAGGTAGGTCGGTCAATTAGTGAGACTCAGCAAAGGTAGCGTTGTTTTATCCAGCCTTTCCTCCCTCTTATTTGTCCAGGCTCTCTCTCACCCCTTCAGCCTGACCACCCCCAGGGCAGTCTCCTGAAGACTAGGCTTAAAATAGACAGAAGCAGGTGGCCTTCATTTGGGCTAAAAGCAGTGTAATAAATTAGAGTAAGAAAACAGGAGGCAGGTAGGTGGATGCAACGTGTGTGATATAGAACATCAGCAAGAAACCAAACGGTAACACCTGTTTTAAGTAACAGATGACCTAGACCTGTAGAACTGGAACATGATGCTAGTTGGCTTCCTTGTGGCTAATTGGATACAGGAATGAAGTGGAAAGCAGGGGGTGATTTTTGGACCTATCAGAGCATTCTAATAGCAGGCATAGGATTTGATAGTTCATAGATCTAAACAATCCATAGAAAGGAATAGAACTTAGTAGAAAGCCACCACCTTATTCGGCAAATCCCTCCTCAGCTCCCCTCTTCCACACGGCACGTACAAAACTGCAGACTGAGAATGGCAACGCAAGGAACAAGCTGTGCACGTTTTTAGCCAGGCAGTAGCTCTGATCCCAGCCTGCTATGTTTTTACCATCTCCCGGACTGTACCTGCCTGTTTGCCTTATCCACCGGTTATGTCTGGTCACTTGCAAACTCTGGAACAGGGACTGTCTTGAATACATTGTACAGCAGTTAGCACGATGAGGCCCACTCTGATGGAGTCCTTAAGGCTTGTTCATAAGCAGAACATAAGTCAGAGTATTAGAACTGGGTAGATTAAGCTGCAATTCCTTTGTATGTGCTGGTTCTGAGCTCCCAGCAGCCTCAGTTACCAGGATAATTGATGCCTGAGTTTGGGAAGGTGGGTTAAATACTAAGCAAGATGACGGGGAATCACAGTTAAGGCCTCCAAATTCCTTGGCCCCCCCCAGTTTTCTTTGCTTCCCCCCAGAAAAATGACTTCTGACAGGGAAGCTGCAAGAGCAGTCACGTACCCTCTCCCTGGCAGTACAGGCAGGTTGGTCTGGGCACCCAAAGCAGCTGGTAGAGATGTAAATCACCCGCAGAGGGGCTGGGCAGTCATGCACGTGAGACAGACACTCTGTCCCTTGTGCTTGATATTGCGGCACACTTGGCGTGGAGGGGGAGGACTCTGGGGTGTTTCTAAAGATGTAGGTGTGGGTCACACTCTGTTCCCTCAGGCAGAGCAGAATGTAGCAGCCTGCCTGCTTAGTGAATTCCCCCAGGAGTATACAACAGGTGTACAAATGTTAAGGCTCCTTTACATTGCCGGAGTGGTGTGATGGACTGTATGGCTTTATAAATGCTTATTGGTGCTTTAGTGATTAGAACTGATCTCCATGAACTGTCTACTACTGACCTCTCTGGAGATGGTCAGTAGCCAATATAAATTGTGAGTTTCAGTCTCCAGCCCTCACTTGCTTTTCAGTTGCCTATGATGTAACACTGAGCATATGGCTGCTTATATTTGTTGACTAATAACTAGAAATAAAGGGTCAATATTAACTACATTACTATTAGACAAAGGGGGGTTGGTGATTTCCTCCAATGCTCCCCACTCCCATTCTCCATCCATTGTATTGTTGTTTAAATAAATTAGCAAAATAATTGAAACCAGCTTGATTATATTATTTTGACAAAAAATGCAGAATTTTAAAATATTGCATGTAGCATTTTTTATTTTTTTGTGCAGAATTCCCACAGGAGTAGCACATGTATTAAAAGCTGTTTTACAGGGAGACTGGAAGAGCTGGAGGAAGGCTGGGTTTAGAGGGAAGGACCCACAGAAGAAAAGGCTTTTCACTGCAGGATTGGCAAAACTAGGCAGGAGACCAGTGCTAGAGGAGGTGGGACTAAGCCACTCAGGGTCTAATTCTGATATTGCCTCAAGTGGAGTCCTATGAGGTTCTAAGCGGTCTGGGAAACCCCTCTGGAGAAGAGGATTTATTTATTTTTTTAAAATTTTGAAACAAACCAGGTTTAAAAATGGACACTGTGGGCAGCGAGGTGCTGCTGAAACTTAAAGGGGCCTAAATGCACCGAAACAGCTGCATTCCAACTGCTGGGGTTTTCACCAGTCCTTTACCAGCAGAGTTTGCTGAGGTAGACAAGAGAGAGCAGAACAGGGCAGCTAGGACCAAGTCCAGCTCTTGATAGGTCTGGCTGATTTCATACAGGTCAGGGAACATTGTTCTTTCTAGGAAAGCAACCAACTCCTCTATTCTCTCTCTAAGTCACTAAAAGTTAACACAGAACAAGTTACTTTCTGTTGAAAGGAATGTTAATTACTTTCTGTAACAACTCCCTCTATCTTTCTAAATAGGGTTTGGAAGAGGATCCACTGTGGTCAGCCATGAAGGCCAATCCTGGCACGATTATTGTTTCAAGTGTACCAAGTGTTCCCGTCCTTTGGCTAACAGGCGCTTTGTCTATCATAATGAGCAAATTTACTGCGCTGACTGTCCCCATAGACTGTAAGGAGCAGCCTCAGCCTTTGCTGTAAAATGGATTGGAGCCTTGCTCTTGTATCTGAGCTGCTTCAGAAGGGCCTGGTAAAGGCGCTTGCATATTAAACTCTGCCTTCTTCCATTTTACAGAATGGTTCAGACCTCCAGCACCAGCATATTTCAGCTTGTTTGATTGTAGATTTTAAGGTTCTGCAGTAACAAAACTTACTCAGCTGCAAAACTAACTTTGCTTTCATGACAACCATTAACACAAAAGCTCGAGGTGCCAGAATTTTAGGTCCTTAAATATCCAAATAGTGCCTCTTCTGCATGATTAGCACAAAGTAAAACAAAAGCTGATTTTGTAACTTAAGTTGAAATTTGACACTTGATGACATGGTTTTTGACAAGGAACATATAAACCTCTGCACCCACTAAAACAAAAAAACCCAAAACCATCAGTAAGGAGATGTAAAGATCACACCCAGGATCACAGATATGGTGCTTCGTAATTATACATTCATGAGTACTTTATATACAGACATTAAATGCCTTTGCTTATACTACCCTATAAAGCAAGTTACAGCAAGTATATGGTGTGGCTTTGTTTATAATGTTTTGCTGCTGTGGTTAAGCTAGGGAGAATGCTAAAACAGATTTATGGCAATTAACTGATTTTAAGTTGGCTTGTCAGAGGGTTTTGCTTACCAGCTTTTTTACTTCAATTATGCTGTCTACACCTGATTTACTAATTCACCACCTTCAAGAAGTTATTCTTTGAAGCATAACATACAATGAATGTATATGCATTTTTCAAACATTGTAGGATAGCTCTCCTACCATGCCAACCTGTTATTTTAAGATCTAATAAAAAATTGGATTAATGCTTGTTTGGATTCACGCACTCTGGACGATTGTTTCTCTTCACTGGTTTTTGTAGGCAACAAATATCAAGGTGTGTGTGTCAAAGTCACTGCAAAACTGAACATACTTGTTTTGAGGACCCCTCCGAGTGCCAACACCTTCACTGCCAAGAGCGTATTTATTTGTACCTGTGGCCAACATAGAGTTACTGGAAAATTAACCTCAAATTGGTGTCTGTCCCTCTGAAATCCCTCTTCCAGATGTAATCTATTTTTAAATAAACGGAGCAGCCTGAGCAACATTAAGCCATCTCAGCTTCCTGAATTCCCATGGGGATTCAGGGCAGGGACAGGGGGATAGAAGGAGAGGAACACACAAGGTTTTGAGGATGACAGCTACAGTGGGGAGATGGAGGGAGCTGAGCTGAGCAGTGCCGCCAACACACAGGGATGGAGCATGATCATTCCCTCCTCTGCCAGAGTCCAAAAGAATACTTTGTTGTTCTTTATGCTCTGCTACAGGACCTTACTCAAAGCATTGGCCTGTACTGAGCAGCGTAATCAATGTTAGCAGCGGCGAGGTAAACCGGAACACCATTACAGTTTCTTCAGACCTCCAAAAACCATGGAAATTAGAGAGCCGACACTACGCATTGATCTTAGCTCCAGGGTTTCTACACCCCTTCGGTCTTTGAACAAAATGAAAGACCTACGGCCCTGAAATACTCAATTTCTTGAAACTTTTTCCAATTTCACAGCAGCGATAAGGCTCACTGAACTTTGTCTTTCATCACAGAGTCACCTCAGAATTTACCAGATTAATTTAGAGGCCAGAATTTAAACAGTCTAATAAAAAGAAAATAAGCCGTGTTGCACTACAAAGTAACTCAGCAATACTGAAGATGGGTTTCTGTGACAGGATTTATACTTTGAGAAAGGAAAGAGTGTCAAGTTTAGCAGTAACAAGGTACTAATTTATCTTCTCCAAATCCTATCATTTGGCACTTCATTAAAGGAAATGATTCATCCTCTTGGTAATTAAACTGGTGTTAATTTGTAAGATGCCATTATTCATCCAGGTAATTGATCAATGGACCTCAGACATTCAGACTAATAATAGTTTAGGGCCAGGGAGTTGCTCATAATCACTTATCTATGAGACTTCTAGTCTGTCAATGTTAGTTTCTACTTAAAAGAGCAGTAAAACTTAACAGCAGGACTATCCCCTTGTACATTTTAATTCTACATTCTGTAAGAATAGCTCCAGCCATCAATACTGGAAGTTGCACAAACCATGATTAAGTAAAAAACATTCAGTTCCAATAACTGCTTTTCCTTATTGATTCATGTGAAAAAACACGCTTGAGCTGAGTGCATTAACAGGAAGGATGTGAAAGTATAATTAGCATTAGGGCATCACATCTTCAAACCTTCCTACAAACTAAGAATTCTTACAGACTGTTGAAGAAACTACAATGCTAATTGAAACCAAGTCACTTTGGCAAGGTCTTTGCTTCTTCCTTATGGCGGTGGTCCCCAAACTTTACCTTGCGCCCCCTCACCTCTACCCCCACCCCACAGAGACAGGGCCAGGAGCAGTGCCATGGCTTAGGGGAAGGGGGGATGACACAAACAGGGGTAAGGGAATCGAGGATGGGACCACAGCTGGGGGAGGAACCAGGAGCAGTGCCAAGGCCAGGCCCAGGAGTGGAGCTGGAAGGTGCTCCCTCCCCGGCCCCCGTGCAGGCTGGCCCAGGCCTCAGCCGCATCCTCCCACACTTGGGAGACTTCTACTTTATGGCGTAGATACCAACTATAACTAATATACTAAAAAGTATAACAAGATGAAGACTAGATCTGATGCAATACAAAAGACATTTAACAAACTGAGGTTACTCAAACTACTATGTGTATATAGATCTCACAGCAGCAAAATCCACTGGAAACAGCCATTTGGAAAAGCAGTAATGTTCCCAGCAGTCACTGCTTTCCTGTACTGAGTATAAAGTGCTGCAAAAAAGGAAGTCAGAATGTAAGTCACTGGCTTCTGTGAACTTATTCTTTTCTTTTTTAAGCATCAATAGTTTTGTACATGTGCCGTTACAGCACCTAGCACAAAAGGCCCACCAGGACTACCCAATACAAAGAAGACTCTAACCATTCACATTTTATTTTAATAGCAACACTTACTTTATGGAGTCTATTGTATAATAGAGTGGTTGTTTTGGTCAACATTCGACTGCATCTCCAGGAAAAGCAGTTGGGGAAAAGTTTCGAGAGCCCTAGTAACCTAATGTTCAGTACTGCAAAAAAACCAAACACATTGTTCAACTGCAAAGTTTATTTAACAGTGCACACATATTTACATACAGCTGTAACAGAGCATTCAACAAATAACATCTGCACAGAAAAAAAATATCAGCATCTTGTTTGTTAGAATGATTGTCTCTGCCAGAAACAGCTATTATACAAAAATACATGTCTTTTTACCTAAGGCACTGCTCTACGTCTAAAACAGTTCTACTATACTTGGAATAGCAAAGGGTTGAGATAGTAGGAAGGATGAGGGTTTCCTGTTTTAACTGTGGTGTCAAGAAAGGAACACATTTAGTTCCAGCAAGAACATTTGCATTTTAACACTGAAAACGCAGCTGCCATTCAGATGATTAATTGGTACTGAAGTGTCAGCTAAGGATTCAAGCAGGGTTTGAAAAAGCAAGTCTTTAAAGAAATCATTATCCCCGTATCTCTTACAAAGGCATAAGAACAGGACTGCACTTACACTTTTTGTAGCAGCCATTTGCAAAAGATACTCAGTTAATCTCTTCATGCTGTGAAAAGTAAGTAACTGTAGATGTAATTGCTTAATGCAGCCTTTAGGAAAGGGAATACATGTGCTATTTGCAGTCATTGTTATAAAGCTGGCACAGGAACATGTAGAATAATTAACATGAACAAAAAACAGGACCTGAATGGCCTAATACTGTTATGTACACAACATAATACTTACATGAGTTTAGATAAACTTAAATATGTCATTCCAATGAAAACATTTTAAAAAGCACATGACAAACGTTAAACTGCACTGTAACAAACACGTTTAGGTACTCAACATTTTCGCAGTATATTAGTGCATATATACTTGTGTATCTTGTAAAATTTTAGGATGTTCCAGTAATATTAAAATGTATGAATGATTGTACAATACTGTATTTTGAAGCTACTAATATTTTCATATTAGAAATAATCCAAAACAGTTTCTTAACCCAGTGCTGGATCAAAGAGATAACTGATCAATTTAGCTTTTCTTAAATATCCTATTAGTATCACCAACTGTACAGAGATGTTACAGGAAAATAACACAGATGGGATTTGGTTTTAATATGCATGAAATGCATAATTTTTATTTTAAATTTGCAAACTGCCACTTCAGAAACACGCAAAAATATTTGTCAGTGGACAGATGGTAAATTTTCAAAGGCACACGGGGACTGTACATCACACTAATATGAAAATAAAAGGACCTGCAGACAGGTTAGCGGAGATTTTGTAAAAGAAGAATAAGTGATATTTAACAAGAAAAGCTTGTCAAACAGTCTGCTAAAGAAATGGAAAAGGAACAACAGCAAGGAAGACTCCCTGAAAGTTTTCAAGGTGCAAATTTAGAAGTTTATTATCCCTTCCCTGCTGGTCTTTTTTGCAAGCTTGAAGACAGGTAAAAGGTTAACAAGCAGCTTTTCAAAACAAGGCCTTCGGTACTTGATAAAACACTGGATTACTGAAGTGCAATCAGGTTATTTCCAGGACTCTAGTGTTCACAGTTCTGTCCAAAGAGCAAAGAAGAGGTGGTTAATGTTCCCATGCTGTGCAATATGTACTGCAAACAAGACGCCAAATACATTTAAGTATGTAAATATATGTACATACCTGCTACATCACACTACCTCAAAACATATGTAGCTGAACAAGGCCCAAAGCCTAGCCCAGAGACTAGGGTTTCTCTAAGGAAATATATTCATCTTGTGTTTAACTGCATTCGTTATTAGCAGGCTCAAAATACTGTCATTCTATTTAGACTAACTTTCAAAATGCAGTAAGAATCTGGGGTGAACATTTCAAACCTCACTGGGGTTTATGGAAGGAGGTGTGAAAGCACCCACACCTGAAGTCCTCCAATTACCCACAGAAGCAATACAGCACTGGCACTGTGTAGCTAGCTACTGTATCTGAACTCCAATCTGGAAGGACCATAGCAGGAGCAAGCCCTTCATTCCACTTCCATGGCCCAGTCACAATCTTTGGCCTCTCACCTAAGTGGTAACAAGGGTGCACACTGCAATGGCATATACAGGTCTGTCGCATCTTAGGCGCATTTAACATGCGCAATTTCAGCTTTGCGGGTCGGCAAAACCAAGAGAAAAGAAAAAAAAACAACAATTTAAATACTGTTTCTGTAGTGCGGGTGATTCCGCCCACCGTTACACTCAATGTAATTTTGACTATATGTGATTTTTGCTTGGCGCGCTGACTGTGGAATGTAACCCCAGCGTGAGATGAGACAGACCTGTATGTGACAAGTACATGAAATACATACACAAACATTGACATCTCTCCTCTGGGAACTGGACAGAGCAGATAGCTGTGGGGAGTTTGGAAACGTTAAAACGCTCTAATTTTTGTGTCATGTCTGAAGAGATGACTCCAGTAGTGTAATCATCCCATTTCCACTACACAGCTTTTCCATTTAGAACTCCTGTCCACATGAGTTGTGGGGGAGGGATAGCTCAGTGGTTTGAACATTGGCCTGCTAAACCCAGGGTTGTGAGTTCAATCCTTGAGGGGGCCACTTAGGGATCTGGGGCAAAAACTGGTCCTGTATCAGCTAGTTTCACTCAAGTCTCTGACTCACCACCCTAATGATCAGTCATGGACATGAAAACTACAAATGATCTGTGATAAGACAACAACTTCTGGAGGATTCCCACTATTAGACTGGTAATTCTTCTCTCCCTCACACTTCACACTCAGGCCTGTCAGCTTGATGTCTGTAGACTCTGGTTTCTGTAAACTTGTTTGTGCAATTAAGATTTTGTTTCAATAACCTCAGAAGTTTTGCTCAGGATGAAACACTGGTTTTGATATAGTGGTCTCTGCATTACAGATCTCTAACCAACAACTTTTAAAAATTAATGCATTCTGTACTGTTTTACCAGGAAGAAATCGCATTTCCAGTCCAGCAAAGCACAACACAGTTAACACTTTCTCCCTACAGCTTATTGTCTAGCGTTTAGAGAGAAGGACTGGGAGTCAGGATTCTTGGGTTCTTTTCCCACCTCTATCACTAATTCACAGTGTGACCATGGGCAACTCTCAACTTCTGTCCGCTCATCTGTAAAATCAGTACAACGTCTACCTCAGAGATGTACAAGACTATTCTTAAATGAAATGCATCAAGTGCACAATATCAAATAATAATTTGCTCTAGAAACAAACGTTATTCATTTTATCCCCATATTAATGGAACATCTTTCATTCAGCACTAGCACCAAGAGTATGCCTACTGTCATGTCTAGTCAAGCTCACACAGCTTTAAGCTTGCACAATCAACTTGTGGAACTCCTTGCCTGAGGAGGTTGTGAAGCTTAGGACTATAACAGCGTTTAAAAGAGAACTAGATAAATTCATGGAGGTTAAGTCCATTAACAGCTATTAGCCAGGATGGGTAAGGAATGGTGTCCCTAGCCTCTGTTTGTCAGAGGGTGGAGATGGATGGCAGGAGAGAGATCACTTGATCATTACCTGTTAGGTTCATTCCCTCTGGGACACCTGGCATTGGCCACTGTCGGCAGACAGGATACTGGGCTGGATGGACCTTTGGACTGACCCAGTACGGCCATTCTTATGTTCTCCCACAACATGAAGAATTAATATTATTATTTTACAATAAAAAAAAACAGGTGTCAAGTGGACGATTGTTCTGCCACAAGTGCCAAGTAGCTAAAAGCCCTACAGCCTTAGAAGATGTAATTTTTAAGAGTCAGAACAGCTCAGCCCCAGCGAAGGGTAAGAATATACTTAAGTGGAAGGGCTTAAGACAGAGAGGTCTAGCTCAAGAAGGGTTTTAATAATAACCAGCAACATTTCAAAAATTATCTTTTTTTTAAAAGAAAAGATCACTGTAACCATTTAAGAGATTTAAGAACAAAAAACAACAAAACAAAAACAAAACAATAGAAAAGCTGTAGTCCTAGAGGGAGGTGCAGAGGCTTCATAGTGATTGAGCTGTACTTTTAGAAGAGCACTCAGCGGGTGTGTTAACTAGCTGTAGTAGTTAAGTCCCTTCAAAAGTCATCAACTAGTTACTCCTCTGACAAAAGGAAAACAACAAGCACAACAGTGAGAGCCTGTTGCTAGTTTAGAGAATGAGAGATTCTCAAAAAAAAAAAAAAAAAAAAAAGGCACAAATATACAGTAAATATTGAACAAAGCGACCTTAATTTAGTGGGAGCAGGAGGTAGAAGGGAAATCAGCATACATTACCTGACGCAGTCTCTATAGGTTTGGTCAAGGAATTCACTGTGCCATCGTCCTCAAATGCCAATTTTGGACTAGAGAGAACTGTAGCAGCATCATTCAAGTTTTCATTACAGTTAGCAGCAGCGATGCTGTCTGAACTCAGTTTGGTTGACTTGGAATGTACTCCAAGATCAATAATTTCTTCAAAAGTCCATGCATTAGATTTTCCATTGAGATTCTGTATAAGTCCAATCGTATGATCAACTTCATTAACGTGTAATATTTCTGAATCCTGGATAACCATTTCTTTTGCTGAAGGACTGGAGAAAGAACACATTTGTTAAGAGTGCTGGACACTCGACCCTTATTTACCAATAGAAAAGGAGGTCAGCCAATTAGAAATCCCCATATTCTCCCCAACGAATATTTTTGGGGATATGCTGCCCTACCTGCCATACGATTGTTATAGAAGTCAGATCAGAAGGAACAACTGCAACAACATCCATTCAGTCACTTCTGCACCAATAACCATCAGATAAGAGCACAACTCCACAGAACTGGTATAAAAAAGTCACAGGATCTATGTTCCTGCTTTAACAGTCTGTGTTTCTGCTTTGTTTTCAAATTCATTTTTGATAAACACATGCATTTACTGAGTCACAGACTACTCTGTGAAAGTGTTATATTCAAACCATCAGTTTCAATTCATTTCTGAAGTCATGAAACATTAACACCTTTATATTCAGTCACTAGACACACGTGGCAAGAACAGAAACTTAATTTTATATCAGAGAATTTTCACAGTGCAAATTCTAAAGCATCATTAGGATTTGGACAAGCAAATAGAATTGCCCATGAATCTAGAGATTCTTCCGAGGACTGGATGGAAATTCTCTCTAAAAAAAAAGATGAAAATGAGAAATGTATTGTTAAAAACTTCACTTGGTGGGAATTTTAGTATTAGTTTTTAATACTGTTTTAGCTGAACTGAAGGTGTCTTAGAGAATCCTGTAGATACTCTCCCTTCTCCCTATTCCAGGGGTAGCGAACCTATGGCATAGGTGCTGAAGGCAGCATGCAAGCTGATTTTCAGTGGCACTCACACTGCCTGGGTCCTGGCCACCAGTCCGGGGGGCTCTGCATTTTAATTTAATTTTAAATGAAGCTGCTTAAACATTTTAAAAGCCTTATTTACTTTACATACAACAACAGTTTAGTTCTATATTATAGACTTATAGAAAGAGACCTTCTAAAAACGTTAAAATGTATCACTGGCACGCAAAACCTTAAATTAGAGTGACTAAATGAAGATTCGGCACACCACTTCTGAAAGGTTGCCGATCCCTGCTCTGTTCTTGTTTGGGGATTTAGTAGCAAACTGTCATCCGACCTCAGGGAAAACCGTTTAGGTTGTTGCGTTGTTTACCAGTAAGTTAGGCATGTTTCTGTTTGTTTGGCAACATCTCAGTCCACTTACCACCACTACTGTTATTGACATGGCACTATCAAAAACAAGCAGCTTATGCATTAAATAGCAAACTGACAGTGTGATCATGCAATGCACTTGAGGCAGTGGGCACTGATTCATAATGGAAAGTTTTAAACTGATATTTTTCTTTATCAAGATACTGATGCTTTAGTAAGTTCTGAAGCAAACTAACAAAATCTCTGGATTTAGTTTCTGTACATCAAATTAACTGATCAGCTGTGGGCCGGTTCAATTTCACACCAGATTTACACTCAGTATATCTCCACTGACTTCATTAGTGTTACTCCAGACTCACATTAGATTGAGAAGAATCACAATCAGCTCCAAAATACAACAATGTATAATTATACAAGGAATAATTTATATTTTATTTTATAATTTATTTTTACATTTTATATATTTAAAGTGGTATATATCATTTTTTAAATACTAACTTGAAGTTTTGCCTAGAGTAAATCAGATGTTTCCTGACAACTACAACTAAACTGGACAGTCTCAAATTTAATTTTTGGCAACCTATGATCAGTACTAGCTATAAACTATATGAAGTGTATTTAAGGATTTATTACGTAAATTACAATCAGATGCAACCTTTACATTAGGACACCATCACACAGGCTCACCTGTAATCCTTTAGCTGCATAACATGCAAAGACCCCTCATTCTTCTTCTTCTGATAAAGGTCTTGCTCATCTCCATTTATAAGTACTTCATCCGCCTCCATTTTTGACATATCTTGCATTGAAGATTCTGTAGAAGTCAAACCACATGCAAACTCAGAAAAGACGGTTACTCACCTTTGTAACTGTTGTTCTTCGAGATGTGTTGCTCATATCCATTCCAGTTAGGTGTGTGCGCGCCGCGTGCACGTTCGTCGGAAGATTTTTACCCTAGCAACACTCGGTGGGTCGGCAGGGCGCCCCCTGGAGTGGCGCCGCTATGGTGCCGGATATATACCCCTGTTAAACGCCGTGCAAATGGGGCACTTATCTGCGATCCCCCGAGGCACGTAGAACAGGAGTCGTTGTGGATTTCCTGTCAGGAACGGCCGGAGGCCGGCAGGCACGGACTAAAAACCGGTGAGTCCGGGCACGGGCTCAGGCACCGGTTGCAGGGAAGTGGCTACTCCCGAACTCCGCTAAGTATAATATAAACTACTATTAAGAAAAACGTATAAGGATTATAACTGTAATTACACAAGAACTACGAGTAGCTAGGGAGCGGAGGTCAGTCTAAAGTCTGCGCTCCCCTTGTTCCACGACGACACGGGCGGTAGAAGGAACTGAAGGGCTGGCTGGGGTCGACAGGGGTATATATCCGGCACCATAGCGGCGCCACTCCAGGGGGCGCCCTGCCGACCCACCGAGTGTTGCTAGGGTAAAAATCTTCCGACGAACGTGCACGCGGCGCGCACACACCTAACTGGAATGGATATGAGCAAGCACTCGAAGAAGAACTATATTTTCTCTGCACCTTGATTTCTTGAGACTGATCAACACCATTTATCTTTTCTGAAAGAAAGAGAGCTGCAATATATTATAGTTCCTATTCCAAATTAACAACACACAAATAAATGCCTAACTGGTCTCTCTCCTACCTGGAATGTTCTGAACATACAGGCTCATAAAACCAACATCTCTAATGGGAAATTGGCTATAATGATATGGAATAATACATGTATTTTTAAAGTGCCAAAACAAATCTAAAACATTTTTATTGCATAGTCATTTTCAAATCATACATTTTTAGTTAACAATTTTGCCTGTCTTCCACACAATGGAATAAATAATCTATTCTCATTTTTATGCACAATGCTTCCATGGCAATTGTGGAAGTGGTGTACTCAAATCATCATACAATCAGCATGAAAATTACAGTAAATATTGCCAACTGCTGAAAATGGAGTAGGGCCTTTCAGAGGATGAGTGAGGAAATAAAATCCTTCGTTTATTAGGGAGTTCAGATCCCATTAAGACAATGACTACCCTGCTTTAGAGTATAAGCGATTTTAACCACTTTGGACCTCATTTACCAAACGCTGTTTACCTCGTTGATATGTTTTTTCAAGCCTCAACTCTTCCTCCTCTTCAGCATCCTCTTCCTCTTCAGCCTCATTAGCAGACTTCTCTTCATTCTGTAACAGAAATCTGTATTACTGCTAACTTAAACTGTTGTAAGTAACAACACCACCATCCAATATTTATTGTGAACCGCCCACATATTATCACACAGGTCATGATTCAATACATTTTAAAAGATGTACATCCAGCTTACATGCTGCAGAGACCCTCAGGGGTGTCTACGAATTGCCCTGAGTATACTGAGAGTTACTATCAGTCATTGCACAGGATCCTTGTGCTATGGCTGGAAGCCATTTCATTTCAGTTGAACAGAACATAAAGATGTATGTTATTTTTCTGAAAGTGAAGCATTTAATGGAAAGTTTCTGAAAGCAAAACATGAGAACTCCTTGAATCTATATGATGTCACATATAAACAAGTACCTTGACTTCATTCTGATCTGACTTCCGAGTTCTTTTCATTATTTCTTCAATTCTCTGTTAAAGCAAAAAAAAGTGAATTTGTCACAACATGGAAAAGGCTGAACTTTGATCATTTGGCTTCTTTTATCAACTTTTGTATTTAAAAGGATTTAAAAATTCCTTACTATTTACCATTTTAAATTGTCATTTTTTAGAATAGAAACCAAAATATACATTTATAAACACAATTTGATTTATTCAAATACATGCGACTGTTCTCAGTTCAGATCGTTGTTTAACTTTATTCACCAAATTGCTTTAACATTAGAGTCTCAACACACTTTAGGCTCACTTAAAGGCTTGAAAGCAAGAACTATGCACCTTTTTCCTTTCAAGTCTCTCCTGCATATTTTGCTGCATAATTCTCTCTCGCTCCTGCCGTTGTCTTTCAGCTTCTTCTTGGGCTTTTGCTTCAGCTTCCTCTCTCTAAAATTAAGGCAGAGAATATGGGATCCAATACATAAATCAATTTTAAGGTGTCAAGAGAGCTATTTTATCAATAGTTATTTTGTAGATGAAATAAATGAGTCATACCACCACTTAAGGATCTGGTGTGCAGTACATGTAAATACATATTATCCTAATCCTGAAAATCTGAATTACAGATTTGCCACCTGATTCTGAAATTCACAGAAAAAATATTTAGTTAAATGATTATCCAAGTTTTTTAGATGGCCCCAGAGCTATCTGAATAGTTAGTTTAACCAGTACTTCAGAATGAAGGTCCATTTAAGGAAGATACTTTAGAAACCATGAGGAAAGCAGTTAAATTGCAAATATAGCAAAATTAATTAAAAACTTTTGCAGTCAGATATTTCTATTTAAGATAGTTGGCACTGAATATCTTAGTGCTCCTATTATAACGGAATCTGTTTTTCACTATGATTGCAAACTTTGATGAGGAGATAACAGGATTCTTAACATTAGCTTATTTTTATAACAATTGTTCAGAACAGTAAAGTATGACAGAGACGGAGAATGAAAAATTTATACAACAGTTACAGAGACAATATATACCATAGATACAAATAGCTGTTATAAATTCACCATACATTGAACACGGTCCATATAGCCTGAAAAATGTAATTTCTTTCATTCACTAGGAAGGATACCTTTTCCAGGTTATATAGACATTAATTATCCATGAAAGGCTATATTTAGGGGTTGTTAGTATTTTCATTCATAGTTTTTGGGGGCCATGGATCAGCATTCATGTCACACTGCACACTAGCACCTGGCCCAGGAAAGCTAATGATCCAACCACTGGACCAAATTCGGTGATGAATCCTGGTCACGAGCCACCTGAGGCACATTGCACATACAGCAGATTTTAAAATACTTCTTAGTGTATCAGTCTTTTAGCTATTACCATTACCTTTTATAGAGAAGTTACCTCGCACAAGGTGCCCCAGACTCCTCTCTGATCTTTTAAAACAGGAAGCTCTGTAAGTGACCCCAAGAAGATTATGAAGAAGCTCTATTATACTTTGGTTTTTACAAAGTTCCTTGCATCTTACCTACTAAGCAGCTTTCAGCCACCAGTGCGCTGAACATGACTAAATGGTTATGAAATATTTGCTTCTTTCCCAGACTCAAAAGCCACACAATTTAGGAAGATTTCAATAGTTTTATCTATGGTATCCTATGTCCCTTTATGACCGGGCATTTTCCAACGTGAACTGATTCAGAATCTAAAAAGAATTAGTTAACAAACAAACAGAGTCATGTTCTACATCTAGCAAGTAAACCTGTTAAACCTACTAGTTTTTCCTGCTCCTCCTGTTCTTTGCGAACTCTCTCTTCAGCTTGTCTTTGCTGTTCTTCATCATCAAGCCTTTTTTCCTCCTCCAGTCTGCGGAGTTCCTCCTCTCTTTGTGCTTTATCTGCAATCATTTTCTTTACCATTTCTTCTTCTCTGCTCCTAGTATTTCCAAGAAATGGATTACACACTGGATATTATTTATTTGATGTGTGAGAGTTTAAAGCTTGTGAAAGAGGCCAAAGGGTAGGTCTACACTGCAGCTGGGAGCATGCTGTACATAGCAGCGTGGACATTGCCACAGGGCTAGTAACACAGGCTTGGACCCAGGGGATCAGGCGGACTTGCTCTTGGGCAGCTAGCAGAGCCACAACATCCACACTGCTATTTTTAGCACACTACTTTGAGTGGAGCTAGAGCAGGTCTGTCTACCTGAGTTGGGAGGCACACTCCCAGCTGCAGTGTACACATATCCAAACTCACAGTCAGCTATAGAAGATTCCACTTATTGCCAACAACCAAGGGGTTGCCAGCAAAAAAGTTGCCATTAATTGGCAGTTACCATTAAGCTGAAGGCAGGTTTGTGGGGCTGCAGCTAGGAAAGGAAATACTGGGACGTGTCTTGCCAACTTGGTTGTGAGCAGAGCAGCAGCCAGGAAGAGGTTACAGTCCAAAAGCCAGGGCTTACATGGGGAAGGGAAGCTGTGGGCAGAGCAGCAGCAGGAAGAGGTACATGCAGCTCCATGTCCCGTCCCCCCCAAACGCTCCTGCTCCCCATGGAAAGCCCTGGCATCCAGGCTGCAGCCACCCACATTGGCCTGCCACAGCCCCTCTCCCAGCAAACAGAACTGGGACTCCAGCAGAGGTTACCCCATTGGGTGGAGATGCTGAGGTTCCTGCCTCTTATCTCCTGTGTGGTTGTGACGTTATTGATATAAACTGGAACCATATAGAACATGGGTTGCAACCAAGGTCCTGTAGTAGCACCAAATCCTATGTAAAGGGAGTCATATAAGGTGTCTAAGACCAGGTTACAGGTTACTGGTTATGATTATGCTGTCTGTATGTCTGTATCATTTTTGTAGTTGAAGTTATGAATATTGGCTGTATGCTGTCTGTATTTCAAATTGTGCTGTGGTTACTGGGAAAGAATTCAGACAAGTTGGTGTCAGCTCAGCTTAGCCTGCTTGATGCCCATTAGGACCATTAGCTACACAACTGACCCTATTGAGAGGAGGCAAATACGCTTGTGGACTCACGGGTGTGTAGAAACTGGCCCATGTGACTGCAGACTCCATTTTGCTGTACTTTCCACAGTAGGAACAAGGAGTGTTCCTACACCTGGAAAAGCGATATAAGGCGGCGGCCTCATCTACCCATTTGGTCTTCAATTCCTGCTTCTTACCCTCTGGAGGAACTTTGCTACAAACTGAGCTCTGCACAAAGGACTGAATGACCTATCCCAGCTTGTGGATGTTCTCCAGAGACTTGATTTAACCTGCAGTTTACTCCATCACTGCTACATAGCCTAACTAAGAACTTTGGGCCATTACTGTATGTGATTGATTCCATTTAACCAATTCTAGCTCTCATCTCTATCTTTTGTTCCTTTTATGAATAAACCTTTAGATTTTAAATTCTAAAGGATGGCAACAGCATGATTTGTGGGTAAGATCTGATGTGTATATTGACCTGGGTCTGAGGCTTGGTCCTTTGGGATTGGGAGAGAACTTTTTCTTTTACTGGGCTGTTGGCTTTCATAACCATTCATCCCCAGGACATGTGGCACTGGGGGTGATACTGGAAGACCTGGAGTGTCTAAGGAAATTGCTTGTGTGACTTGTGGTTAGCCAGTGGGGTAAAACCGAAGTCATTTTTGTCTGGCTGGTTTGGTTTGCCTTAGAGGTGAAAAAACCCCAGCCTTGGGCTGTGACTGCCCTGTTTGAGCAATTGGTCCTGATTTGGCACTCTCAGTTGGGTCCCACCAGAACCACATCGTCACAGTGGTCCAGGGTTGCACATAGGTTTATGGGACTGTAGCCAAGGAAGGAAGTGCTGGGATGGGGTGAGGTCCAGCTGCAGGGAAGTCATGTCCCAGTGCTTCCTTGCTGGCAGCCAGGGTCTTTCTTCCAAAAAAAGTTTTCAATAAGTGGCATGCTGCTGCCAATATCTGAATCTCCTTAACATTAAAGTCAACAGGACAGGATTGGTTCCTGGCAAAATGTTGCTATTAAGTGGCATCCACCATGTCTAGCCATAGAAGAGATAAACATTAAGCAGCAAACTGTAAAAGTTTACAAACAGTGCCATCTCACCAGTGTCTCTCTCAACTGTGAGCTGGAGAAACAGAAAGGTAATTCATCCTTCCTGGACAATTAATTCTTTGGTAACTAGTGATAACAGATAATAGTCCTGCCTCAGTCCAGAGAGTTGGACTACATGACCTATTGAGATCGCTTCCAGTCCTACATTTCTATGACACTGCCAAGAAGGGTGCCAGCTGTTCTGGTGATGTGGACACTTGTCCACTGAGAACTGGACTAATAAGAGAAATGCATTGCATGCAGGCTACCTGCCAACCATCATGTGGCATCTCAGTCGTCATCAACCCGGGTTGAATTTAAACTGGGAACCTAGAAGGAAACATGTCTCCCAAGCTTGCCAAAGAAGAGTTTAAGAGGAATACAGCAGAACCTAAGAGTTACAAACTGACCGGTCAACCACACACCTCATTTGGAACTGGAAGAACACAATCAAGTAGCAGACACAAAAAAACCACAAATACTGTACAGCACAGTACTGTGTTAAAGGTAAACTTCAAAAAAATAAAGGGAAGTTTAAAAAGATTTGACAAAGTTAGGGAAACCGTTTGTGTGCTTGTTTAATTTAAAATAAGATTGTTAAAAGCAGCATTTTTCTTCTGCATAGTAAAGTTTCAGAGCTGTATTAAATCATCGTTCAGCAGTAAACTTTTGAAAGAACCACCATAAATTAAATGTAACTGGAGTAAGAAGCATCTCTTATATTTTTAGTAGTAGAATCAGTGGAGACTTGAAAGAAAGAGAAGCAGTCTGCCCAGAAAGTGACATCCCATTTCCACAGACTTCTGACATTCACAAGGATACGTATTTCCAGCAAACTCTGCCATATGTACCTGGTTCTCTGCAGATTCTCGCATGTGTAGCTAAAATACATGCCAGCCAGGTTTACATGCCAATCAAATTTGCATCACAGAAAATATTGTTTTCCGGTATTTACAAGTTACCTTTCCTCCTCTTCTCTCTGAATTCTTTCCTGGTCTTCACGCTCTCTTTGCTCCCGTGCAAGACGTCGTTTCTCTGCTAAGATTTTAGCAGCTTCTTCGGCTCTTGTGGTTCCCGGAATATTTTTGCTACTAGATTCTGTAATTTGAAAGAAGGTGGTTATATAGTACGATCCACTTCAAAACACGCCTTCACCACTGTGATATAAGAGATGAGTAACACTGCTTTGTCCGACTGCCCAACCATCATTAACATAAGTACTCAACCAATCAATCAAAGCACTCTGTATTCAACACAGAGAAACTGGAAGAAAATCCTAAACAGTTGAAAGAAAGCAACAATAGGAGCCCAGTACCTTATTTACACTGCAGACATACTACACTAACTCATTCCACCAATACACCTTTGGCTGTTTTCAGATAATGTAACTACTGAAAGTGCATTGTGGTATTCCAATAATTTGAAGACCACTCCGTTTAAATGCAAACAAGAACAAACTTTATTCCAGGGGTCTGACTGGCATCCCCTCTAGGTTTCTCTTCCTCATGACCCCCACCGCGGCGTCTTCTCTTCCACCTCCTGGTTCCACTTCCTGGTCTCTTAAAGGAACCACATCTCATAAGCAACCATTTCCAAATACTACATGCATCTCTGCTACAAATAATGCTGTAATAATCATAATGAAAAGAATATTTCCAAAAACTAACATAATTATGTAACCTTCAAAGACTATTCTATTAGTGCTTTTAAAAAAATATGGAGAAATATTATTGTACGAGCAATAAGCTTGTTAGCCTTCCTTATAATGAACAGGACAAACATATTCTGGACCAAAAGAGGAAGTATCAGTTTTAAAAATCCATTTTCCAAAATTAGCAGTATTTTTAGAATATTAACAACTATGCCTTTGTTTTATCAGACAAAATCAACTTAAGGACAACACACTAAGATCTTAAATCATGTCCACATCGTGACATTGCTATATTCTAATTTTACATGGAGATCAAAACATCTCTAATCACACTTATCCACACATATCCACAGTTATAATATATTACAAGGCCTACGGGCACAGCGAAACTCTCTTTTACACACACACTCCCCCTCCCGGTGTTTGAGTACAAGAAACATGTTCATAAAAATATTCTGAAAAGCTACTTGACTAATTTATACTGTAAACAACCCTCTTGTTTTTAGGAAGTATCTCCATCTTCTTGAAGTTTAACTAGTTTTAATGTAACTGAAGTCTGATCTTGAGAACATTTAGGGCCGGATTTTCAGTGGCTGTAAATCAGCACAGTTCCACTGAAGGCAATATTCCTATGCCAATTAATACTAGCCGAGATTCTTCCCTTAATTTATTTTTAACATCCTTACATAGGGGCAGATAACTGCAAGTGTAACACTGATAAATCCTTCAAGTCCAAATGATTAATAATTGGAAAATTCTTCAAATGTTACAAAAATTAGACTTATTTCAATAAGCATCAAAATCAATGTACTGACAAAAGTATTTCGTTTCTAGTCTGAAAAAAACACATTACTTCAATATAATGGGCCAATTTGTGTGAAATTCAGCCACTTTCTATAAGTTTAAGACAGTACAGTGGGAAAGATTTTCCATGAGCTGGGTATGGAGTATGAATGTGAAGTCATTGTCCACAAACTGTAGCATGAAAGCATCAACAGCACTTATACAGCTGTAGAGTCAATATGAAGTTTGTGCACAAAAATTGTGCTTGCAAAACTGAGGGAGTGTAAGAGCGTACACAGGATTCCAATTTCCTAGCTGGCATTGCGGGAGAGTTTTTTTCTATGTATTTAAGATTTATACAATCTCCAGAGCCTCTCCAGGGCTTTTACCACCTTTGGTTTAAGAAATGCAATCATACTGTATAAGCAAGAATAAAACTATATCATTGCCAAACCTAGAAACAAGGCAGTCCAAAGAATACCGAAATACCCAACCTCCCCAAGGAACACCAAACCACACAGACCATCCCTCTGCACATACCTACCTCCCAAATTGCACAGGAGAGCAGTCAGGACAGGTGCAAAGACTGGTTCTGGTACCAATCATCTACCTTCTCAAATAAAAGCTTTGTATGCATAGCAGGAAGATTGACTCCATTAAAAACAATACTATGGGAAAGTATTTACCTTCAAATATTCTTAAGCTATTTGTTGTATGAAAAATTGGGAAAGAAAAAACTTAAGTTGATAATACACAGAGCGCAGCATGTATGTGCAAAGAGTCAGCTTTCTAAACCTCACCGAGAAGCTATTACGTGCATCAGGCACTGACATTTTTGAAATGGACCTGGAGATGCAAACCTACAGAGGTAGGGGGTTGTTCACTTCTGGTCATGAAGTCTGGCTGCTGTGGCCTAACGTATAGGACACTGGACTGGGAGTCAAGACACCTGGGTGCTAATCGCAGCTCTATCGCTAGTATGCTGTCTGACATCAGGCAAGTCATTTCAACTCTGTGCCTGTTCCTTTGCCACCCTTGATCTGCCTCATCTGTAGGCATCATAAGCTGTCTGAGGAAGGTACTGTTTCTTACTATAAGTCTGTACAGCACCTAGCACAATGGGCCCTGATCTAGGCACTACTATAATATAAACAATAGCAGCAGCTGCTAAGACAACGGGATTCTTACACTTGCTCTGTTTATACACAAAGCCAAGTCAATAGAACAGCGATGCCATCAATAATCAATCCTTAAACTTGGGCAAACATCACAAACCTGAGCCTGACCATATATTCCCATGAAGAATGCAGGCCCTCAGTGTAAAATCTCTACCTGAGGCAATACCATTTTAGGATTACAAGCTACACGCCTCCACATAAAATACTGTCTGAGTACACAGTATCAAAAAGATAAAGGAGACCAGTCACAGTAGTGTTCGGAATAGCAGATTATTGTGATAAATCAGGATGGGGAAGGAAATAGGAAGAAGATGGGAAGCCCGCAGGGTGGGAGAGATGAAAGATGTGTATTTTCCCTCTTGAAGGTGGATCATAGTTTTCTGTAAGGATTTCAACACAGACTAACTCTGTGCACTCAAGATTAGGAGCACACATTTCTGGGCATACAGTAGTGAGTGTACAAACTTTGGAATACCCAAAGTCTCAGATCTGCATGTACCAACATCATCTGGTGCACAAGTAAAGTATGCAGACACGTGGGTACCTGAATTGTATGTGGTCAGTTTTGGGGCAAAATTTAAGTCTTCCATGATCTTTGTCTTGCTCAATTCCTCCGTCTGCAATACTTGGAGTTTCTTGAGTCTGTAGAGCAAAAGAGGTCATCTTCCAACTCAGGAAAGTGCTTCTTCAGAGGGCCTGTATAATCCTCCTCTGTCTTCGCATCAGTGGGGATGGAAGATGATGCACTTCTTATATTCCTATGTCACATATTCCATCTACCCAGAGCCAGAGTTTTAGACAGATTTAATTGTTACAGAATGGGCCCCCCCAACATGAACACATGCATTAGCAATGTTCTCCCATTGTAGCTTTGTGTGCTGTTTTCCTACAGTGATATTCCTGACCATCGTCTCATTCCTTTGCTGTACTTTTAAAAACAAGCTGTTCAGGATTTAAAATTAATCCAACAGGACTGCTGTTCAGTTGTTGGTGTTTGGTGTCACTCGCTGTCAGCTTGTGGATTGTAAGAAGCATTCCTTGAAAGGAAGCAGAAATTGTGACACTTCCACCCCATTATGTGTGTAGGATTCCTTCAATCAACTCCTTCTCTGAGGATTCACTGTCAGCACTACTTGACCTGTGTGGGTTAAGGGGTGGAAAGAGTGTGTTAAGTGGGCCCATGGAACTGTTGTCTTGTGAAGAGTTGGTGGTGGTTTACCCTCCTCCCTAGGTCTAATGAAGTTAGTTTCCTGTATGATGGATTGAAGAATGTTCCACATTACAGTGATCTAAGGAGGAGCCTGCAATCTCCTCACTGGAATCTGTTTTTTTTTTTTACCTAGCCACTAAGATAATGTGTACCTGTGTTAAAACAGTGTGATGTGTGGCGTTAGACCAGGGGTTGGCAACCTTTCAGAAGTGCTGTGCCGAGTCTTCATTTATTCACTGTAATTTAAGGTTTCATGTGCCGGTAATACAGTTTAACGTTTTTAGAAGGTCTCTTTCTATAAGTCTATAATATAAAACTAAACTATTGTTGTATGCAAAGTAAATAAGGTTTTTAAAATGTTTAAGAAGCTTCATTTAAATTAAAATGCAGAGCCCCCCGGACTGGTGGCCAGGACCCAGGCAGTGTAAGTGCCACTGAAAATCAGCTCGCGTGCTGCCTTTGGCACGCATGCCATAGGTTGCCTACCCCTGCATTAGACAGAAGGTTATCACCCATACCTCAATGTGGGCTATTTGTTTTATCCTTATGCCCTCCGACTCCTCAACAACCCAGACATATAATTATTACATTCAAATTTATTACCCATCATAGCACACAAGGTGACAACTCATGAATGAGCATTTCTTATGTTTTTAAGTTGAAACAAGCCTTTTAACTCAGGAAGAGAAGCTGTGTACGACTGCTCCAAGTCACTGAAAAATAAGATGTGTTTAATTGCATAATAGCATATTTTAACTACCTACCAATGTAGACACAAAAGGAAACAAGCAAGACAAGGAGTGTTGATAGGCAATCAAGTCCACCATAGGTGGAAAAGTGACATGAAGATCCAAGTGTGACGAATTGGGAGATACCTACATTATTGTTATGACTATTATGTGTTTCCCTGTTCAGTTTTGGATGGCTGTCATCTTTAACTCCAAAGCTAAAGCCCAACTAGAGCTGGGGGTTGGGTGAGGCAGGAAACAAAACAAGGACTAAGAACTAAGACAACCCCTCAGGTACACATTTTCAGGCCAAGTTAAGTATTCAGTGGGGGCTTTTACTGGGAGATGCCACTGCCAGATGCCAGCAAAGCTAACAGGACTTGTTTTGCCAAGGCGATCATAAAGATCAAAAAAGTTTAAAAAGGTTCCCCTGGCAGAAAGGGAGAGAGAAAATGATCAGCAGGCCATGGGGCTGACACAGACTGGGAGAGAGATAGGAGCTGTGGGGTAGGCAGTCTCACCTTAAGCAGGGTCTAAGCATCTGAGCCAGGAGCAACCTGCTGAAGTAGTCACAACTGGTAACTCGGGGGCTTTAACCCAGGTCCTAGTCTAAAAGTGGGTGAACTACAGAACTCTACCCCAGCAGAGATAAAGGCTTGAGGTTTGACATCTGTGAGAGGTGCACTCAGTGAGACCCCCAAGAAGGGACAATAGTGCAGCTAGTACAGACACCATGACACCAAGTACACTTAAAGCTACCTTGAAATTAAGGTTGAGCCCAAGACTTGATAGCAACTCAGGAGCCACGGGACTACTCGGTGGTAAAAGCCAGTGTCTTTGGGCGGAAGCCTCAGGAGCTGGTTGGGGTATGTTATTGTGCCAAAGCAGTGAGGTAGCCTGGCTAGATGGCCACTCACTGCCCTCAGTTCTTGCCCTCTGATTTCAACTCCACAGCATATGATTTCGAAAATGTGAAGCAACTTTTCCAGAACAGAGGGATCTGCCTCCATGTTCACAGGTAGGGCATGTACAGAGACTGTCTGGCCAGGAGTGGACACCCCATACTCACAAGGAAGAGAAACCAACACCTCTGTGCTGATCAACTTCCATACTCTCTCTCTGCCTTATAAACTCCACAAAGAGTTAGGTAGAGAACTACTCCCAGTCTCCTACTGTCAATGACTGCAAAGAAAGTGATAATCTAGTTAGCAGCAGAGCAAGATGGAAGGAGATGAGCTGGGTAAATACAGTTCTAGAAGTTAGCATGGGAAGAGAGAGAAGAGGCACCCAAGTAATGAGCAGAAGTGGCAACATGAGATTCAGAGATGAGTTACAAACACAGTTTAGAAGAGGCAGCAGAGAAGGCGGGTCAAAGTCCTGGCAATGAGAAGGTAAAGCTTCAGAAGATGAGAGGCTCACAGGTAGATGAGGATGTAGCAGGTGAGTTTGTGAAGGACAAGGATGATTCTGTAAAGGAAAACATGCATGACTGAAGCCAAAGAGTAACTGGCAGATACCTGTGAATATGACAGACAGCAGGGATCAAATATCAGAGACGTGGATTACTGATCTATTTCTCATGCTCTAGACAGGTCTAAGATACACATTTATTACAATCAGGAGCAAGGGACACTGTTGAAAGATTGGTATACAACTCCATGACACGACGACAACGACATCTAGCTATCTTTCCACAAGAACGTGTGTGCGCAAAGCACAGTACAACATATGGGATCCCAAATAAATTCTTGCCATATTTCACACCCAGTTTACAGTGTTAACACAGGGAAATTTTCAGACATTCCGTCAAACTTACACGCATTCAGGAACACACATAAGTATCTTTACATGCAGTGACATGCATCAGGCATATGATCCCACTTACCCATGGTATCTGAAGGATTTTCACCCTCAGTATCGCCACCAGTTGCCTGTTCAAACTCCTTTTTCTGTTAAGTTTCCCCTATGACCTTCTCCACAGAGAAGTGCATGTGATACCTCATCAGAAGTCTTTCCCAGATTCTTTTCTGGAGATTGTAGAGAGTGTTCTTCCTGGTTGGAGGGGTACAGGATGTGCTCATTTGGCACAATGAATGGGGGAGAAGTATGCCTGCTTTATTCTCCTCTGTGTGGCAGTGTGGCTCATTGTCTCCTGATGCTGTGGCGATTGCACATACATTGGAATCAAAATTTAGGCAGGTCTCTAACCATTTGGGAGCTAGGTCTCATGTATGCTACGATGAATGAGCAGTTGATTTTTCCTCCAGGCTAAAGCATATGCACGCAATTTTTAAAGTGATAGCTGGCTCAATTTCACAGGTATCTGGTTTACAGAACAAGGTTTCAAAGTGTGCGCTTTAATTTGTATGCATTGCCTGCTCTTTGAAATCACTTTGCATGTGTGTCTTGGATTTGAGAATCTAATCCAGTATTTCTAATATACAAAGCGGAACAGGATTTAGTTTAGAAGTTACACTGTAAACAAGATTAAAAGTCAATACCTTTAGCTTTCTAGTCAAATGAACTGACTACTATATATGGTATAACCCAGCAATTTATAAACCTACTGTATAATTAACAATTTGCAAATAACATCTTTTAACCTGAAGCATCCCAAAATCCCCTACAAATTGTTTTACAAACTACAGTATATAGGGATTGTTTCACTCATCCCAGAAATGCTGTCAATTCTTGGGTAGAATAACCACTATTCAGTTGTATTCAGTGAAACTACAAGAACTGAATATTAATACTTTTCACTTCTATAGTGCCTTCCCTCCAAGAAGTTCTAAATATTTTACAAATACTCACGAATCTCTATTTTACACATGTAAAAAAGTCAAGGCACAGAGACGTTCCAGATAGAAAGGCATGAAGCAAGATCACACAAGAATTTGGCAGAAAGATCAGAAATAGAACCAGATATTCTGACTCCAAGTGCTCTTATTCAACCATAGAGATACCCCTTACTCACTCTTAAGAATACTGTAAGAAACCAGAGATGCTGGAGAAATTTAGGAAAGAGATGGAACTTGGCTAGGACTTTTTCAGGAATTGCCAAGTCATCGTTAGTGTCTACAAGCAGTCAGGAACACAATTTGTGTCCATTCCAAAAGATGTAAGTTTCTTCTAGATTGCTGTAAAATTTTTTGCATACTTACAAAGATCTCTCTAACGCTATTTATAGGTGATTACCATCATTAAACTTCGAACTGTAGTGGACCATCATCAAGATAAATGGAATAGACAAGTGGATCACTTAAAGGCTCCTACCTTCTTTGGTCTTTGCAGCAATTGCGACAGTTTCCCTCTCAGAGGTTGGAGAAGGGCCATGTTCTTGTCCTGTTTCTTCTTTGCAATTGTCCTTTGGTTTGCACTCCATTTCAGGTTTCTTTCTGGTAATATTCATAACACTTGGTGTGAGAGGCAGGCGTTGAATAGGTGCTGGTTTGGAGACTGTAGTAGGGGATGATGGCCTTTGTTTCAGTAGACTAGGTGAAGGTGGACGGGCCTTTTGATTTTGTCTGCAGAGAAAGGAACACTTATTAAGGCTTCACTGAAAGCCTGAAGTATTTAACTGATTTTATACACATAGCAACAATATGCACCTTCTGCATTCATACTGGACAGTATCAGGACACCAAACCTGTGGCATAGGAAGTAGTGTCCATTTTGTTTTGAACATGGTTTAGGATGAACACAGATCTAAACATACCTAGCTGTAGAGGGAGATGAAGGACGTTTTGCCAAGTTAGCAGGGGATGGAGATCTTCTACGAGCTGACACAGATGGTGATGGAGGGTGCCTCCCAGCAGGACTTGGGGACTGCTTTTCTGTCACCGATTTCTGATCAGATACACAAACAGCGGTAAATGTACACCTTCTAAAATGCACAGTCTAGATCCAAGCTGATTTAGGTTTGGCTTTAAACACTCTGAAATTCTGGGGTGTTTGAAATTTTGGTTTGGAGACACTCTAAAATAAAGCTCTCTTTTTTAAGAAAAGAAGTGACTTTTTAGTATACCTGTTCTTCCATTTGGAATTATTTTTACTAACTTGCATAATTAGTAACCAAAGATTACTAAAACTTTAAAAAGAAACATGAAATTGCTCTTATCATTATAACAGTATTTTGTGACATTATCCAATGTTTATCAACAATGCAAAATAAAGAAATTTAACTAACATTTAAGCGTTCTGATGCAATAAATAGTGCAGCTGACTAGGATTGCAAACGGTTATAACATGTCCCTAACCTGATCTGTCCAAAGAAAGAAAAAACAAGCCTTTTGTAAAAGGAACTTTTCAACAGACCTGTGTGGATTCTGGAGAGCTGGTGTCAGATGAAGATACAGTGGTCTTCAATCTGTCGATGCTCCGGCTGCGCACGGGCACTTTAGGAGTTTGGTTTGGAGAACTGATGGAACTGGCTGAAGCTGAACGAGGACAGAGGTGAGATTCTATAAAGTTGGGAATTTGACAAGACAAAACAGAGAACCAAGTGCACAGCATCAGAACAGGAAAAAAGGACAGAGAGAGAAAGAGAGAAAGAAAGATTGTGTGTGTTAGAACCCATACAGAGAAAACACCACTGGAAGTGCACATTGCAACAGGTCATGGACACAAGACACCATCACCACAAGATTAGGAGTTCAGAAGCCACAGCACCAAGAATGAAACCATTCCGAAAGCAGCAGTCAAGTGTAGATAAAAAAAAATAAAGTGCTTTTCCAAACAATGTCTACATTAAACTTTCAATACCTAAACATAGTTTCCAATTTAGTCAAACTGTAGCTTGTCATGATTATTTCTAGACTAACAGAACTCTGATGGCCAAACTCTTGCACAGGGCAAAGAAGCGTATCTCACAAATGCTTCACAATGTGTAGATAATGCCGTGCTAGTTATAAAATGTTTTGTTTCGTCCAACCCACATGGAATGATTTTTCATAAAAAATCGTGTGACAAATTGCAGTTACTATATCAAGTATTTTAACCTTGTTTTATGCACTTCCTTATTATATCAGCTGCCATATGACAGCATTGATTATTTTTACCTTTTTCCCCAAACCACACACTTTATCCATATTAACAAAACAAGATTAAAGTATGTGAAGAAACTAGAAGTGTAAAGGGTTAACAGTCAATTACAATTACTTTACCATCTCCAAAACTCAGCCTCTTCACATATATTAAGATGTGATGAGAAAATATGATCACTGTATGGATCCTTCATTAAACACAGTAGTTCATATATAATATACAAGAAGTGTATATAGTAATATAAATTCAGATATTTGCAAATAGATTAAAACTAGCATATCTAAGATTTTAAAATATCTAGGGATACAAAAATCTAATGACAGATGATAGCTCTTAATCACTGTACTCTTATGGATAAAACATTTTATTTGAATATCTACAGCATTCTTCTAGAGAGAACTGCACTCTTATGACCAATAATTTGAACTAGAATAGATCAAGGAGATTATTACTGAAATTAAGTGTTAATGCTATTGAAAGTACCATAAGTTTGCTGATTGTTAAAGCAAAAGTCCTGAAGCTTTGTTTGAATAACAGAGTCAGAGCCACATGCTGCCTATCAGTACAAAATAAGAGATTTCCCTCATATAAAGTGAAGTAACACGTTTCGTGGAAAAATAAAATGCACACAACTAGCTGTGCAAAAACATGAACGTAAATTATGAATCCGCAAAGGCAAGGATTAATTACAGTCAGGTCAGCAGTGTAGAAGTTTCATCACTATTAGTGAGG
This sequence comes from Chelonoidis abingdonii, assembly GCF_003597395.2. Classification (NCBI taxonomy): domain Eukaryota; kingdom Metazoa; phylum Chordata; order Testudines; family Testudinidae; genus Chelonoidis; species Chelonoidis abingdonii. The sequence goes on along the minus strand of NC_133776.1, from coordinate 101,097,780 downwards.
TTAGTTAATTAGCTTAAGTCATACTAAAAAAATAAAGATGGAGGAATGCATTTGAAAGGATAAAAGGCAAACAAAATGTTGATTGTGAGTTGAAAGATTAACAAAAAAAACATGAACGGGGGAATGAACTCCAGTTAGGTGCACATTACATTGAACGTAGTACTTTCACCGGAACTTTCTTACATTCAGTAAAAGTCACAGGTAACCTAGTCGTCTTGTTCCAGTAACTTTTTAGCTGAAAAATTTGCTCTCCCTCAGATAAGTCAGTTTGTGCCCCATGCTTACTAGTCTCTTAGGCCTCCTATGAAATGTTACTAGTTTTCCAGTTCCTCCTCCCAAGCTGTCACTTAAATTCAAATACAGATCTCAGAGACAGCTCAGTGCAAAAATAAATACCAGTATACAATTCTCTGCAGAATGAATGAACTGGTATTGTAGTTTAAAAGCCAATACTATCCTACGAAATCTCAAAAGAAACATGAAACATAAAATATGTATTGCATTTTTTTTTACCAAAGTAAATGTTAGTGAAGTATTATACATAGTGATGTGTTAACTAAATGTATGAATTGTGTTGAAAGGTAACAGTTAGCAACTGTCATATCAACTCTTGCTTTGAAAGCAACTACTATCACTTTCAGGCTTTTACTGCACTCCTGTTACCTGAGGGATCTTGTCCATCAGCCGATAAAGTAGCAGCACTTTTACTCCTAGCTAAGGAGGCCTGTGTGGGGGCGAGGAGGCGACTGATTACATTACTCTCCAGAGGACTGATCTGGGAGCGACGAGCTGAATGATGGGAACAAATCAAAAAGGATTCAACATGAAGTCATATAATGAAGAAAGCAAGCATCAAAGAGAAAAGGAGCTTTGGGAGTATTGTTGCAAATCATAACATTTTCAGAAGAAAACATTAAAGTAATGAAGAGGGAAATACATAGTAAGCAGGATTAAACATTGCAATCAGATATGATTGCATTTGTTGTCCTTGATTTATTATTAATTGTTATGTGCAGAGAACGATATGCAAACAAACATAAAACACAGATCGAGTGCTGAAATAAGTCAAAACATGGAAAGCTTTGAATTCAGCTTTGCAGAAATTAGGATGCAACAGAGGATATTACAACAGACTGGTGGCACAAACCAGAGAAAAACCTTGCAAATTATTGCCAACAACTGTTAGCTATTGTTAAGTCTTATTTGCACACACAAGCTCACATATATAGTAATCATCGTCAACTCAATATGAAAAAGGGTTCCAAGCATTCTACTGTAGTTTCTTATCAGGGCAAGAGCTGCTAAGAAGGAAAAAAATTTCAAGTATGTTAATTGAAAAGGAGATGTTTGTTAAAGAAGCTGGCATCCATTAGCTTCAAGTAGAAAATAGTTATTAGAAAGAAGTTCTTAATAAAGAGGTGTCTTGTACTTTAAGGATGGATGTAAAGAAAAGCAGAGACACAAATGAGAACAGATTTCCCCCCTCACTTGGGGGCACTAAACTCAGTCCAGCAGCAGGAACAGGGAAATTGCTTGTAAACTGAAAAACTAACAGAGCTTTTAAAGCCAAACAGAAAAAGATACAGGAAAAAAATGTTAACGTTTAAAGTGAAGTGATTTCTTTAGCTTAAATTTATCAAGATTATCTTTCTAAGCTTTAGCTCTTTGACTTGTACATATAATGGTTTTGCTCACCTACTTCTAGCATGATTAAGTATAATTCACAAAAACCCTGACAGGATTTTTTTTGTCAGAGACAAGAAATTTAAAGAATTTAATCTTTACTACTAAATAACTAGAATTCTCACTAAGTTTCCAGATGTAGAGGAACCAGAAGAAACTACTCAAGTAACGTAATCCTATCCAATTTTATTGTGCATTGCTTTTAAATAGCAAGATTAGGATTCAGTTTTATAAATAGCTAACCACCTGGTCTTTCTTCCTTTTTCACCTTCTCTAGTTCAGGAGAAGAATGAGGTTTACTACTTATTCTATTCAAAGACGTGCTCCTCTTCTTTTCTGTTCCTCCTAGAGACCAAGCGCAAAAGAATATTATATTTAACAAGAGATTTGCATAGTTGATTTCCTGAACTGCCCGCTCAGTTTCTTTAAAAAAAAAAAAAAAATGTATTTTACCAAAAATACCTATAAACCAGAATTGTTAATCATTATGCAATACTTCGGCCACACAAGTTGTACGTATTGGTTTACTTCTCACCCACCCCAAGTACAGCTTCAGAGAAAACACACTTGCATATAGAAACAGCAGAATCCTGGATACAATGTTTGATATTGCTAGTATGTGAGTAATGATACCAAAGTCCAAATGGTCACATTATACGCACAATAATCTACACTGTTCAGAGTAAAAGTATTTCTAAACAAAGTTTGGAAATTTCAGTTTAAACACAATTTAAATTTAAGAAATACTCAATTTGCTAACTCTTAGTTTAAATTAAAAAAAAAAAAAAAAGTTGCCTGCACCTTTCTGTTCCACCTGTGAACCTTTCGGGGGTGGCTGCTCAGACGGAAGAGAAACTTTGTTACTCAGTCTGTTTAATGAAGCACTTCTCTTTGTGGTACCTGTAAGTGACAGTCCAAATTACGTGATTACATTTTATATAGAATCCTAAAGTGTTCCTTTAACCACCTACCCCTCTTTTCTATATACAGTATAAGCCATAGTAGCATAACCAAATCTGATTGATTTATGAACCATACAGAACCACCTTGTGGCAAGAAATAAAAAGTGAAACCTCAATTAATTGGAGAGCACAAATTATCATTCTGAATCCTTAAATTTCTGATCGATACACCAAATTTCTGTTAACAATAAATAAATAAAGACAGACAGACACGAATCAATCAAGATTCAATAAAGAAGTATATGATAAGGCTCTAGATGAACTGAAGAAATATGTGTTTGATTGAACTGATTTAAAAAAAAGTTAATTTAAGAGTATAAAAATATCTGGCCACTATTATCAGGAATATAAAGAGTGCTTAAAACAGAAGAAGTTCTACATAAATACATATAGGTCTTAAAGGCATAAAACAAGGTTAATCTGAATTATACTATTACACAGAACAAAAACTGCTTTGAAAGCACATCCCAGTGTGCAAAATGGTTGTTATATTTTGACAGCTGGATTCTAGTGGTGGGAGGAACTTGAAATCTCATATTTCATATTTTCCCTAAGTAAGTACAGTTAAGGCAGCTAATAAAGAAAAAATGTTAAATCAGATTAAACTTTTTTTAAAAAACCCCAGCATCTCAGACGACAATACATCAGACAAGTTACAACCATCCTGTGATGGGACACAGAAGAGTTACAGCAGAACCTGAAGAGCTGTGCACATTCCATGCACCATTCACCTAAAGATTAGCTGCTCTCTGGAAGCCAGATCAAGAGTGTATAATTGCTCTGACCTGTTCGGCTGGTATAAGCAGAATCTTAGAGTCTTGATCTAAATCTCTCTTCGTTGTTAGAGAAAATAAAGGTGAGTACTGGACATTTTCCCCAAAGAGTCTGAATATTCACACTGTTTCAAGGCAATTGAACCTGTATTCCTACTCTGTGGTCCACCAAGGCACCCACTTAGTATTTCCGGCTCTCAGTCATCACCTCTCTTGGGCAGAGACCCACATCTCACTCTCCTGTAACCAGAGATTACGAGGCTATACAGCACCCTGCCTCACACTGTGATATCCCCAGGAAGTCAGACTCTCTAAAAGACCAGCATCGGTGCTTTCCTTTTCTCTCAGGGCTTGGCTACACTGGAGAGTTACAGCACTGGTGGTGGCTTTACAGCACCGTAACTTACTCCCCATCCACACTGGCAAGGCACATACAGCGCTGTATTCCCCTCAACAAGGGGAATAAAGAGAACAGCGCTGGTGCTGCAGCGCTGGAGTGCCAGTGTAAACAGTGATTAATATTACTACGCTGTAACTGACCTCTGGAATTTTCCCATAATGCTTTTAAGTAAAGGTGAAAGCAGCAGAGAATCCTGTGGCACCTTATAGACTAACAGAGGTTTTGGAGCGTGAGCTTTCGTGGGTGAATACCCACTTCGTCAGACGCAGGTAGTGGAAATTTCCAGGGGCAGGTATATAGCTAGCAAGGCAGCTAGAGATTACAGAGGTTCAGTTCAGTCAGGAGGGTGAGGCCCCTGTCCTAGCAGTAGAGGTGTGAAAACCAAGGGAGAGAAACTGGTTCTGTAATTGCAAGCCATTTCCACAGTCTTTGTTGAGTCAGAGCTGATGGTGTCAAATTTGCAAATGAACTGAAGCTCAGGCAGTTTCCTTTGCAGTCTGGTCCCTGAAGTTTTTGCTGCAGGATAGCCCACCTTAAAGTCCTGTATTAGTTGGGCTGTCCAGGGAGGGTTTGAAGTGCTCGTCCTAAGTTTTTGGTATATTGCCATCCTGATATCCTGATTTGTGTCCATTTATTCCTTTTGTTCCGTAGCTGACTGTCCAGTTTGGCCGATGTACATTATAGCAGGGGGCAATTGGCTGCATATGATGGCGTATATTACATTGGTGGACATGCAGGTGAATGATACAGTGATGGATGGCTGACTAGTCCTGTGAATGGTGTCATTGTGGGTACGATATGCGCGGCAGAGCTGGCATCCACATGACCCTCCTGAGGGTCGAAATGACAGTCTGACGGCTATACACTGAATGCCTTCCGCCGACGTGCACAGGCCAGAAATCGTCGGAAAAAAACAACACGCTTGCCTCAAACCTAAGTCGTGCAGAACGCAATGCCATCCACAGCCTCAGAAACCACTCGGCGGACATTATCATCAAAGAGGCTGAAAAGGAGGTCTGTTGTCATTCATAGCGGTCTGACTACCAGAAGGAGCCCCGGCGCTAGACAAACTCCCAGCCAAATTAGCTAGTGCCGCTTCCCGTCAGAGCCACTGACGAATACAGCTACGCAAGAAACTGGACATCTACTCATCAGAGACTGATCCTACACTAACACCAAAATCGATACCCTTAGAGGCCCTGGACCAGGGTTATTCTATCTACTAACCAAATCCCACAAACAACCGAATCCTGGACCCCCATCATCTCGGCATATGGCACTCTCACTGAAAGGGACTGTCCGGAATATGTGGACCTCTCTGCTACAAACCATATGCCACCAGCATCTCCAGATATCTCCGTGACACCCACTGATTTCTGAGGAAACTACAACGCATTGGGTACTCCACCAGAAAACACCATCTAGCCATAGGATGTAGAGGCTGTCTAACACTACAAACATCCCACACAAGACGATAGGAATAACAAGCTGTTAGGAAACAGTATCACCTGAATGAACTGCCCAGCAGAAATCACTGGCTGCTGACTCTGGTGCTTTATCACTCACACACAACTATTTCAAGTTTGAGACAATATAGATACCTCGCAGATCAGTGCACTGCTATGGACACCCGCATGGCCCACAATTAACGCCAATATTTTTATGGCTGACCTGGAACAACGCTGCCTCAGCTCCTCGTCCACGTCAACGCCCCTTCTCTAACCTACGCTACAAATTGATGACATCTTCATCATCTGGACCCATGGGAAAAGGAGAACTCTAGACAAAATTACCGAAGCAAGCGATTTCAACACTCATCCACCCACCTATCACCTCTCAGGCCTGGAGCCAGGACTAACCGGGTAGGCTCCACTTTCTAGACACACCAATGGGCGTGCAAATAAGCGATGGCTCCACTAACACCACCTATATTCGAAAAAACTACCGGACCGCTCACGTCCTACCTTCATGCTCAGCTTCATCCGGGCACATCACCGATCCATTGTCTATCAGCCAAGCAGCTGAGGACAAAACCACCCGCATCTGCTCTAACCCCTCAGCACAGAGCCCAACACCTACAAATGTCCAACCAAGCATTCTCTAAACTACGCGGAATATAACCGCCGCCACGAGGAAATTAGGAACAGATCATACAGAGCCAGGCAATGTACTTCAAAGCCTCTACTGTGGGCAAAGACAAACCCAAGAAAGGAAATACCAACAGGACCTCCACATGGCCATCAATACAGCCCCCAGCTAAACCCCTCCAACGCATCATCAGGGATGCTACAACCCATCCTGGCAACAATGATCCAACACCTGTCACAGGTCTGGGTGGCAGGCCAGTCCATCGCCCACAGACAACCTGCCAACCGAAACTATTCTCACCAGCAACTGCACCACCGCCACCAGATAAGTAAAACAGGAACCCATCCATGCAACAACCCCAACCACACTCTGCCACAATATCTACACCAAGTGGGGGGACTGACACCGTCATCAGGACCTAACCAGATCAAGCCACACCCCAAAGTTCATTCACATGCCATGTCGCACCATGTAATATACGCCATATATGCAGCAATGCCCCTGCTATGAAACAGAAATCGGCCAAACTGGGCCAGTCAACTACGGAAAGGATAAATGGAACACAAATCAGATATGCAGGAAATGGCAATATACAAAAACCTGTAGGAGAGCACTTCAACCTCCCTGGGACACACTAATAGGGCAGACCTTAAAGGTGGCCTATCCTGGCAGCAAAAAAACTTCAGGACAGACGCAAAGAAAACTGCTGGAGGCTTCATTCATTTGCAGAAATTTGACCCATCAGCTCTGGACTCAACAAAGACTGTGAATGGCTTGCAATTACAGAACCAGTTTCTCCTCCCATTGGTTTCAACACCTCGACTTGCTAGAACAGGGCCCACCCTCCCTAGACGAACTAACCTCTGTTATCTTAGCTTGCTTGCTACATATATAAATACTGCCTGGAAATTTTTCCCACTACTGCGTCTGACGAAGTGGGTATTCACCCACGAAAGCTCACGCTCCAAAACCTCTGTTAGTCTATAAGGTGCCACAGGATTCTCTGCTGCTTTCACAGATCCAGACTAACACGGCTACCCCTCTGATACTTAAGTAAAGATAACACTCTGTTTTGTTGTGATGCCTCTCTTTGTTTTGTTGTGAACTCGGGGCTCCCGGAGCTGCTTATCTAAAAAACAAACACAGCTACTGTTTGCTTGAGCAAAGGCAGGCAGGGGGATGAATGTCCACAGCTAGTGTTTGCTTGAGGAGAGAAGCAGCACGGCTTGTGGGGGTGGGGGTGGGGTGTCCGTTTAGGAGCAGCAGCTTATCTGGTCTGTGAGGAAAAAAAACAAAAGGCTATTGCATTTAGTGAATGAGAAAGGGATGGGGGAAGGGATCGGAACTTGCAAGGCATTCTGTCTCCCCCACGATCCCTATCACACTCCACCCCATCCCCCTCTTTTGAAAAGCACGTTGCAGTCACTTGAACGCTGCGATAGCTGCCCACAATGCACCACTCCCAACACAGCTGCAAATGTGGCCACACTGCAGCGCTGGTAGCTGTCAGTGTGGCCACACTGCAGCGCTTTCCCTACGAAGACAGCTGTACAAAGACAGCTTTAACTCCCAGCACTGTACAGCTGCAAGTGTAGCCTAACCCTCAGATGGCTTTTACTAATGTATTGTCCGCAATTACAAGATACTACACAGCTCCGTCTAGGCATGCATATTTATTAAGATAAAAGCATTACAGATAAAACATTAAAATAATAAAATAACCTTCATGCATGTAAAAAAAAAGCTTACAACAGGTTACCCCCAACTCCAACTGCAACCTAGGGCTTTGATAGGTGTTAGTCCTTCAAAACCCACAGCTGGGTTTTCCCTGTGGTTACAAGTTCATCCATCTTAGATCCAGAACCAGAAAGAAGACTCCGAATCAGTTTAAGCATCTGCTATTTATCTATAAGTCCTATCGTTGTCTGATGATATCTAGAGAATCCAGTCTGAACCAGACTATGCAAGCCTCCATAGGACATGATATCTCTCTGGAAGTGTTATAATCTGAGTGATTTGCAATAATTAGCCCCTACTGTTTTTATTTTCTGAAACAGCTGTAGTACGTCATTTGGGAAAATAAAAATCAAAGGCATAACTACAGAATAGAGAATAACTGCCTACTGCTTCAAAGGATCTGGGGGTTATAGTGATCTACAAACTGAATATGAGTTATTAATGTGATGCAGCTGCAAAAAAAGGCAAATATGATTCTGAGGTGTATTAACAGGAGTGTTGTATGTAAAACATAGGAGGTAATTGTCCCATTCTACTCAGCACGTGTGAGGCCCCAGCTGGAGTACTGAGTCCAATTCTGGGCACCACAGTTTAGGAAAGATGTGGACAAATGGGAAAGAAAAATGATGAAAGGTTTAAAAACCTGACCTATAAGGAAAGACTGAAAAAAACTGAGCATGTTTAGTCTTGAGAAAAGACCAAAGGGCGACCTTATAAAAGTCTTCCAATATGTTAAGGGTGGTGATAAAGAGGATGTTGATCAATTGTTCTCCATGTCCACTGTAGGTAGGACAAGAAGTAATGGGCTTCATCTGCAGCAAGGGAGATTTAGGTTAGATACCAGGAAGAACTTTCCAACTAGAATGGTAGTTAAGCTCTGGAATAGGCCTCCAAGGAAGGCTGCGGAGTTCCCATCATTGAAGGTTTTTAAAAACAGCTTAGACAAACACCTATCACAGTTGGTCTAGGTTGGTCCTGCCACAGAACACGGGGCTGGAATTGATGACTTCCAGCCCATTTGTAGGATTATATGATTTCTCTTAAGCAGCTTAATATAATAGTGTTTCCCAAAAATACTGGAGGAAGTTGCTTTGTCAGAGTTTCTGTTACAGAACGGCAGTAGGTTTAGTAGAATCTCTTTTGGCTGATAATTTATTAAATATTTTTTCCTTTCTGTGCTAGAGTGCATATAAACCAACGTTTTATAAATCTCTTTGCTTCTGGTTCATACCTAGAGCCTAATCCTACAAAGAGATGTTTGTTTATTATACACACACACACACACAAAAATAAAAAACACACAATTCTAATTACGAGTAATCCCAGTTGAAGTCTGGGACAATCACACATGTAAAGTTACCCACATGTATATCTGTTTGCAAGATTGAGCCCTTAATCTGTCTTCACGTCAGGCTTCAGAAAAACACATTATCCTTTCTCCTCAATGTATACATGATTTTTGTAACAGTAACGGGATAGTAATTTCTGGAAGGAGGGAAGCAGTCCACTACAACTGCCCTCTAAACATGTTAGCACAGCATTGCAGAGGGTTCAGAGAGAGAGAGAGATTCAGAAGGTTAGCCTTGAGAACATAAAAGAAAAAAGGATGCTATCTGTGGTGGTGGAATTAATTTTTAATTTTCTCCTCTAAAAGCAGAATAGCAACCTTCCTAGTATTACTATCAGCTTTTTGGTCTGGAAGAGACATTATGACACATACTTCATAAGAGGATTGCAGTCAGACATAGAACTACAGCATTATAGGTAATATTTACTGGTGCTTGTTCAGTTTTTTTTTTGTTTTTTTTTAAATAAATCACTTCTGTCTGAAAATGTACTTAATGCTACATGTAACATTTATGTCCCCTATAACAAAAAAAGGAGAAAAATTATTCCATTTTCCCAGTTTGTTCACTTCATGGATTTGATAGTATTTCCCCTATTGGTATGGATTTTACACAGCAACTGGAGAAACCTTTTAAAAATATAAAATGACTGTAAAACCACTAAAATTTGCAGGGGGACACTGGAACAAGTGTTATATCAGCAACTCATTTTTAAAAACTGAGTGGATTTCAGGCTGATTACATCCCTCAGCAGTAGTAGGCTCAGCAGTGTTTACCCCAGGGTTTTGGAGAGAACAAAGATAAACATCAAGAAAACAAGCAATGCTCCGTTCTGGGAAAAAAAACAAAAAACTTATGTACATCATTACAGAGTTTGTAAGGTGCAGTAGTTTAATACAGTGGATTTCAACTTGTGGTCCGCACACCCCTGGGGTTTCACAGACTACGTCTAAGATTTCCAAAGGGGTCCACACCTTCATTCAAAAATTTGTAGGGGTCTGCAAATGAAAAAAAGGCTGAAAATCGCTGGTTTAATACTTTGGAACTAATGGCACAGGCATTCTGCATGGCTAGTATGAAGATACGTCCCATGAAACCACAATGCCCAAGGTCAACGTGAAAAAGGGAATAGCAGAATTTTCACACTTTTTTGCCCGTTTTATGATACAATTGTACATCTTACAAAGTATCAGGGCTCTACAATATGTAAAGTATGAGTTCAGGGCCATGCTACAGATTTTTAATGCCAAGATGCAAATTTATTTTTGTTGCGAATATGCAACCAAATATCTGAATTTATTTCATTCAGGAAAATACTGTATATACTCTATCATAACTCCTCCAGATGGATAAGTAAAAATGGAAAAAATTTTATAACCTGTTCATAAGCCGACCATATAATTCAGGGGTCAGCAAACTTAGGCTCCTGGGCCATCAGGATAAGCCACTGGGGGGCCGAGATGGTTTGTTTACCTTGAGCATCCGCAGGCACAGAGGTAAACCTAAGTAAACAAACAGTGTCCCAGTGTGCCAGCTGCTTACCTTGATGGGCCAGAACAGCAACTGGTGGGGAAATTTTTTTGAGGGGTGGGGAGAAGCTGGGAGTCAGGAGAGTAACCCCTGTGACCACCCCCCACATGATCCCACCCCTAGCTTAGGACCCTAACACTCTCCCCATTCTATCCCTTCCCACCTTATCTGGGGAGGGTCAGGGGAGGATGTCTCTGACCTGGCCACAGCTGGCTCAGGCGGGCTGGGCCGGGCAGCGCAGCCTGCCAGCCCCAGAGCTGCAGCTGCTTTGGAGGCTAAGGGGAGAGCATACTGGCCAGAAGCGAGACTCTGGCCCCGCCTCTTCCCTTCTGTCTCTGCTGACTGTGCTGCCTCTCCTTCTGCCCTCTGTTTGGGGAAGGGGCTGTGTCCCACCTCTCCCTCTCTATACCCATTCATAAGCCAACCCCCTTCTCCTGTGCTTCCCTTTTTTACTAAAAAAATTTGGCTTATAAACGAGTATATACGGTAGTTGTCTTCTGTGCAATTTTTAAAAAAACCCAATTACTATGTTTAGTATTATCAAAGTCTGAGATTTAAGGCATGCAAACCCTTAGAGTTGGTGTGAAATGGTTAATTCATAAATCGTTCATCAAGATTTGGCTTTAATAAAACTGAATCCTAGAAATATGAAAAGTGATCTTTACCATTACTCTCCTGCTGTAACACAGAGATCACAACCAAGGATTGGGTCAAAGACCTGCACAGTTTGTTGGATTAACAAATTGGGTAAAATGCATTTGAGAGCACATGAGCAATGAATTAATAAATAGGTCAGAGGAACAGTACACATTATCTACCTCCAAGAAACCCCTTCCCCAAAACCTCAAAACACTTACTCCGATCAGGAGAGTTTAAAAGTGCTGCAGAAGATGACAAACGTTTGTTGATGACAGCTTCTGTTTGTTTGAGGTTTGCTGTGGATGTAGAACGTTTGTTGGCTGCAGAAAGAAACGTTTATGTTAGCATTTCTTTTCAGTCAGAAAAAGTGTCCTTTAACATATTCCTCTGGGGATAAATTTGGAAGTGCAAGTATTACTTCCCAAAAGCCATTTCCAATTCTGCTCCCATTCCTTTACACAGTACTTCTCACTCAAGGATCTCAAAGCACTTCACAAACAATTCATAAATCAAAAATCCCTTTGAGGTAGGTAAGTATTTCCTGGTAGTGCACGCTAAAAGTAGCACAAACTAGCATGGTAAAACCCTAAAATTCTGCACATTATGTTGCATGCATATCAAATGTTAATGGCAAAGCTGGTTAACTTATTAGCAAATAAAGCCATACTAAAGGCAAAATAAGGATACTAACCTTGGAAGGAGCTTCTTTTCCCTTTTCAAAAGGCTCACCCAACATGCTATGGCAGTTTCCTCTAGAAGCAGCCAATATATGAGAATTTGACTGGATTGGCCTGCATGTATGTACGTGAGTGAGTGAGTGTACAAACCCCAGAACTGCTACATTGCTACCCTCTCTGAAACACCAAGAAACTGCTTTAAGGAGGTGCGAAAGGATAGCAAAGTAAGAGCAGATTGAGAAGTTTCCTTTTTTAGGACATTGCACTCTGACAGCATGATTTGAAAGATCTACTGCATAGCACCTGAATAGTAAATACCAGAAATGGAGATTTAAGTTTGGGATACTTTTTCTAAGGCAGACACAAAGGTTATTTTATAAGGGAGGATGGCAGAGAACTGGGATAGCTGCAACAGCTTTTGGAGTTTTTAGATGAACTTCAGGAATTTTCTAAGGGAAATTACATCCATGAATAGTTATTTTCTATCACTTCCTTGCTAATTCCCTTTCCTTATTATTTTTTTTTTTAAATATAGGTTATGTGCTAGGAGTGGGATTTTCAAAAACACATCGCAATAGCCTGACTATTCACATGAACTTGTTATCAAAAAGTCAACTGACTCCAAGTATGAGTGATATACAACATTGTAAAACTAAACCTTATTAGGAACAAGGAGATATGTATGTGGTATTTGCATTTCCATTTGCAAGAAAGCTTTAAGTTACACCGACTGTTTAAAATTCTAATGAACCCTACTTAACCTGTCTGGCTGACACAATTTTAATGACTTGATAAATGGCTTCAATTATTTAGTCTGGCCATTAGCAGGAAGAATTGCTTCTGAGGTCCTAGGGAATTATCTGAGAAAAATTTTCATTGGATCAAGTCAATGGTTTCTTAATTATTGGTATGACTTCATTCTGTGTTTGTAGGATTTTCTTTGGAAAAAGAGTTATAAATCATTTATATATGAAAAATTGCAAGAATTGAGGCAAGCGTGCAACATAATGCCAGGGTATTTTTTCAATGTGCACACAGGGCCTACATGGGTACTAGAGAGTGTGGCATCAGACTTCATGTCTGATGACCATCATATTCTCTAATGACATGCATCTTTGTGTCTCAGGCACTTCATCATCTGGTTTTGTGATAGGGAACTGTTTTCAATTGCTGGGATTTTGCCGTCAAGGACTCTATGTATTTTATTATGCAATGTTGCCATTTCTCCCAGGCTTCCTGACAACAGAATCTAACCCTGCACCAAGGGGAAAGCTCTATTAACCGGCATTTGTCCCGCACCCAAACTCCCTCCCAGAGCATGCATCCTCCCCGCGCCCAAACTCCCTGCCTCTTAGTTAACCAGCATTTTTCACTTATTGGCACCCCCCAGTCCCTGAATATGCTGGATAAAACAGCTTTTACTGTAAAATGCTTGATTGTGGTTTTTTTTTTTTTTTTTTTTTAATTCATTTCAAGCCACCAATGGGGAGTAATCCTGAATCATGTGCATTATCTCAATGTACATTATTTTTTGTATATAGGATTTGATCTTCCGGATGTTCTTGAAATGTCTGATTATGTATGGTGTACTTTTCAGTACACTTGTGAATCTACTGCTATCTCAGCCAGAGATTTACCTTGCTTGATCAAGGGTTCTAAATATTTATGTTCACATGAAACCGGTTCTGATCACGACAGAATATGCCTGGAAAGAAAGACTGTTGGGATATATTTTCTTGGATCATGAATTGCTAAACACAGAAGGCTTTTCTGTAGTATCTGGAATGGCTTTGGTCTCCCAGCATATTTAAAACCTGACCAACCTATCTCTGAATATGCCACATGAACAGACAGACAGAAGAGAATATTGCAAATATTATATAACTCTCTTCTAACGAAGTTAGAGAAATTGAGACATTATTAATCAATGATGTGTTAATACTATAGCAACAACGTTAGATATTGGGAAACAACTGGAATTAATACATATACGTCAGGATCACGTTTAATAGAGGTGAACCAATCCAATCAAAACTGGTTAATTTTAAAGAAAAACTTCCAATCCATGCTGAGGGGAGCAGGAGAAGAGGGAAAAAATGTGCTATGGCTGCCAGAATAAACTGTGGCACTTAAATCATGCTCAGTTAAAAACTTTCATTGAATTTTCAAATCTCATATTGTCAGCATTATGAGACAGCTGGACTAGATTAGTATAGCTATGAGCATGCACAGATTTTTCAGTGCCAATAGACTTAGCTGGGTCTCAGATGAGGGGGCTGTCATTTTAGCCCTCAGCTACAAAAATGAAACATCCCTCATTACACATAGGCCATGTCTTCACCAAACCTTTGCCAGCATAGCTATGTCGCTCAAAGGCATGAAGATGCAAGATCCTTGATGGATGTCGATGTGCCGACAAGAGTGTCTAGTGTAGATATAGTTCTACCAGGCAATTATTTTGCTGGAATAAACTATACCAGCAAAAACAAGTTTGGCTGGTATAAATGGCGTCCACATTGAAAGTGCTTTTGCCAGTATAATATACCACCAAAGCCCTTCAAGTGTAGACCTGGCCTTAGAAACCATGTGAATTGCTTATAAATTAGTCTATGAGCCTGTCTCAACCTGTTCCACGGAAGGTGCTAGAAAGTCAATGGAAAATGAATTTTAAAAGTTTGGAATCACTATTGCTCATTGGAATAGCTGTCACTCATTATTTTTGCAAACTCCTTCCACAGAAATTAAATGTAGTTAAAGGAAAAGGCTGCCCTATATATTTGTTTGCACTATATCATGAAAATGAACCATGTGTGAAATGTACTCAATTCGTGCACTGGAGAGTTTCTCCAGCTATTGTTTAAACTGTTTGCAAAGTAAATCATTGTTTATAAAATTCTGGTTTACAGAGTACCGTATTAATATATATTCAGCATATACCCAGAGCCAGAAAGATCGCCCAATTTTTCCCGTGCTTTATATCCTCATCCTTGAGGCACTAAACTGCAGATAATACCCTGTCTCAGACTTGATGATGATCTCGTCAATGGAAAGGCGCATCTTAATTGGCTGGGAGGGATTGTTAAATATATAAAGCATGCTCTCCACAGAGGACCCAGTGTGCTGCTTCTGCAGTGCTCTGAGCCCTGCTGGTCCAGATCCAGCAATAGAGCTATATCAAAGTAACTCCCCTGAACTCCAATCAGTGAACATGAGAATTCCAGTTCAAAAGGTTAGTGGTTAGTGTAAAGTAATAGCAAAAGGCCATTTTGGAAATCAATACTACCAGCTCCACCTTCATCTGCAGTCTGTGGCTCTGTAGAAGAACAAGGTTTGTAAGATCAATCACAAGGCTGGACACTACTTAATATAACAGAGACAAGGGGAAAGTGGAAATAATACTTATAATTAAGGTAATTATTATTTCAACAAACACTTTATAGGACTTAAGCTCTAGATAGAGCCTGATAGCCAACACCACAATTAGTTCCACCTTGAGCATTTCTGAAACAATTCCAACACTAGAGCAGAAAACAAAAGTGAGCTCAGGTATGTTTTTTTATTTCTGCACAGTTACTTTTAAAATTCCCATTGACTCGCATGTATCTCTGTCCTTAAAACCTCCCTCTCTTCAACTGGAAATTGAGACATTATTATTAACAACTCACTACACCAAATTTGATTTTCCCTTAAAATATTTTTATTGCTCAGGAAAATCAGGGCCTGATCATGATTAGTGCCACGCATTGTGAAGACCCTCTTTCAGTTCCCATTATTTTCAATCCATTTCAGTCATAGATGCCAAGGCCAGAAGGGACCACTGTGATCATTTAGTCTGACATCCTCCGTAACACTGGCCATAGGACTGCCCCAAAATAATTCCTAGAGCAGCTCTTTCAGACAAACATCCAATTCTGAATTAAAAACACTGAGTGATGAAGAACTGACCACAACCCTTGGTAAATTATTTCAATGGTTAACCACCCTCCCTGTAAAAAATGTCTGCCTTATTTTCAGTCTGAATTTCTCTAGCTTTAACTTCCAGCCATTGAATCGTGTTGCACCTTGCTCTGCTAGATTGAAGGGCCCATTATTAAATATTTGATTCCCATGTAGAACTTAGACCAATCAAGTCAACCTTTAGCCTCTCTTTATTAAGCAAAATAGACCAAGCTCCTTGAGTCTATCACTATATGGTTTGTTTTCTAACCCTTGAATCATTCTCTTGGGTCTTCTCTGAACCCTCTTTAATTTATCAATATCCTCCTTGAATTGCGGGCCCCAGAAGTGGACACAGTATTCCAGCAAAGGTAGCCAAATACAGAGGTACAATAATGTCTGTACATCTACTCAAGATTCCTGTTTATGCATCTCAGGATCACATTAGCTCTTTAGCACATATCACCACACTGAGTCAACATAGCCTTGTCGCTAAAAGTCAGCGTCTATAAATGCTCTCTATATTTTGTTAGCACTTTTGCTGATGAAATGCTTCCAGCGCCACGAGCAGCATTAGCTTTGTCGTCAGGAGAGCGCTCCTGCCTATAAAGCCGCATTCACACTGCCATTTGCGTTGGCAAACTTTTGTCTTTTGCACGGGGGGGAGTGGCGGGGGGCTTTTTTTAAGTATCTGTGAAAAACAAAAGTTCTGTCGACAACATTTCAGCGTAGACAAGCCCTGTGTCCTTCCGCTTCCCTTATCAATTTTCTAAAATTCCTAACTTCTGATTTATATGCATTACTATCAATTTCACCTTTCTTCCATTTGTTAAATATTATTAAATTTTTTTTTTTTAAATAGCTGTCTTCACTTCCCTTCTAAAGCAGAATGGTTAACCAGTACAGCCATCTTCCTCAATTCTGGGATTGTGGCTTTTTGTGTTCTTAAATGATTCCCCATTATCATTCAGTTTCCAGACCAAAGCCTTCGTCCCAGCTGATCTGGCTCATAATTATTTTCAATTATTCACAATTATTTTGTGAAATTTGCCCTAATAAGGGACCAAGTATACATAATACAGGTCTGGACTTAAATTTTGCTTGTATATTATAAATGTGATCTAGTCATGAACACTTGTACCTAAACTGCCATTAATTTTTAGTTCTATGATCAGTTCATCTTTATCTGCTAGGACAAGGTCTGAAAGAATTCCCCTGTGATGGCAACAACACTTTTTGAGTTAGGAAATTTTCAACTATAATGTTTAGAAATTCCAAACATCTTTTAATACTGCCTGCATGAGACCATCAGCATGTGTCATTCAAATTCAAGTCCTCCATGATCATGCAGTTTTTTTCCTATAAATTATAGATAAGTGATTAAGTAGGCAGGTCATCCTGTTCTACTATTCTAATGTTGAGCTTCTGATCAGCAAAAATTGCTAATTATGTCAAATTATATGATGGTTTAATAAGGACCTGTTTGAGACCA
This sequence comes from Chelonoidis abingdonii, assembly GCF_003597395.2. Lineage (NCBI taxonomy): Eukaryota > Metazoa > Chordata > Testudines > Testudinidae > Chelonoidis > Chelonoidis abingdonii. The sequence goes on along the minus strand of NC_133776.1, from coordinate 101,080,517 downwards.
AGTACATTTAAAATGTGTAACCTCAGGTGGTATTCAACACGGACTCCAGAGCTGAAACGTTTGAGCATTAACCCGTGTCATCTTACCCATTTAATCTCTATTTAAAACATGGAGCATCATCAATTAGTATTCAAAGCAAGTCTATTAAAGGATGCATTTTCAAGGCATTTTATGTCATAGCTGCATATTCATTATATTAAACAATAACAGTATTAAATAGAAATAATTAAAACAGAATTATAAATACTGCTTTTGAATTAATCTTCAAGGCATCTTAATTATAAATAAGACAATGCTATAAATCAACATATTGCACTACATTTTAGCTACCCTTACCAGTCTTGCTGTCTGAATTTGAAGTTACAGACCCTCCCCATGACCACCTCTTCTGTCGTGTTTCCAGCCGTTGGCTCCGCTCCAAGGTACGATGCACAACTGCTTCATATCGCTCCTATTTCAAAATTATATCTCTGTAAGGCTACATAAACCATTATTAAGCACAATTATGTACAACACAAAACAATCTTTCCTCCCCAAAGAGCAGTGAAAGACACAATGAGGATGACTGGATGTGGAAGCTGCGGCATGTACATGATCCTAGAGGGGTTACCTGAAAAGGGTTACATCTGCATGAAGTGCCGCCTGATAGAGCTGATGGACGAATGATCTGGCGCCTGGAATGCAGGTGGAAACTCTGGTTGAGTTTAGAAGGGGTTCGAAGGGGATGATGGAACACAGACAGGAGGGAATGGTGGGCGAAGGATTAAGTCGTCAGATATGCAGTTGAGCGGACAAAGGCTGAGAGTGGGCTGGGTAGGAGAAGCGGGATGGCACATGTGACTAGAGAATCCAGGCAGAGGAAAAGAAGGCCAGTAAGGGAAATAGAACTCAGCGACAGATTTGCAGGTTGGAAAATGAAGAAGGGACAGCATGCGTGGTCGACTGAAGGAGAGAGGGCAGTGAAAAAAAAAAGAAGACAGCTAGTCCTGCAGAAGGAGGGGGAGTCAATGGAGCGACACCAATATAGCCCAGGAGGATTGTAAGGGTCAATAGGATCAAGGGGCGAAACTTGCGGCCAGTCGGGAGGAGTTTGGGATCTGACCGGGGCAATCACACTGTCACCAGAAAAAGGCAGGTTACGTGATTGGAGACATCCTTACTGAGAATAACAGGCCTATACTAGAGCATGATCGGCGAGAACAGAAGGGTGTGCTGTCTGAGCAGCTGCTAAACTACAGATATGGACCTGAGGCTGAAAGTATTCCTAGCGGAGCGCGGAAAAATCCTTGATGTCCTCATGTTGGAACGATGTACGGCTAGTTTACTCGCTGGGACTGTATCAAGGAGGACTATGCCGATGGGGGAAGGACGCCAAGGGACTCGAGGCTCAGGTGATCTTCGAGCTGGATTCATGCCGGTTCCTAGACGGGCGACGACAGGCGGTTGACAACTTATGACAATAACGATGGCTCAGGCTGGTGCTATAAGGAGGGTTTGGGATGTACAGACATTGGTGAAGCATTTACAGAAGGAGGACTGTTCTCTAGATGGACTTTCACTAAGTCGAAAGAGGGAAATAGACTCTCTAGGATGGAGGCTCGCAAACTCATTAAGAGAGCTTTAAACTAGGATTTGGGGAATGTTGGGAGATGTCCAAGTAGATCTCTCGCCAGAATTTAACCAGGAGAGGAGGTAAACAGAGTAAGAGGGGATACGCCGTGGCCAAGAATTGAACTGTAGGAAGGGTAGTGTACCATACAAACTAACAGGTGATGCTGGTGTACAATGTCTGTACCACCAGCATCAATAACGGGTTAAAGGATGTCAGTGAGGCCAAACGCCAAAAATTAAAATGTCTGTACACTAATCGAGAGCCTATGGTAACAAAATGGAGGAACTGGAGCTACTGGTGCAGGAAGTGAAACCGGATATTTATAGGGATACAGAAACATGGTGAGTAGTAGTCATGACTGGTGGTACAGTGTATTGAGGCTATGTGCTGTTTAGGAAAGACAGAAATAAAGGCAAGGTGGTGGAGTAGCATTGTACATCAATGATGAGTGAACTGTTAAAGAAATAGAAGTGATGGAATGGACAAGACAGAGTCTGTCTGGGCAAAAAAATCACACTGGAAAGAAAGCTACTAGACTCCCCTGAGATAGTGCTTGGGGTGTCTACAGACCGCCGGGAATCTTGATTTGGATATGGGATAGGACCTCTTTACTGTCATTAATGAAGTAAACTAAGGGGTAATGTGTGATCATGGGAGACTTCAATTTCCCAGATATAGACTGTGAGGAAAGTGCTTGCAAGAATAATAGGCTCAGATTTTTCTGGATTGATAGCGGATGGATTTCTTCACCAAGTAGTTAGAACCGGACAAGAGGGATCCATTTAGATTTGGTTTTGGTGAGCAGTGAGGATCTTGTAGAAGAAATGTTGTAGGGGACAACCTTGGTTCAAGTGATCATGAACTAATTCAGTTCCAAACTAGATGAAGGATAAACAAAAATAATCTGGATTAGGTTTTTGACTTCAAACGGGCTAACTTTACCAGAGTTAAAAAATTAGTCGGAGAAGTGGATTGGACTGCAGAACTTGTGGATCTAAATGCGAGGAGGCCTAGGATTACTTTAAGTCTAAGCTGCAAAACTATCGGAAGCCTGCATCCCAAGAAAGGGAAAAGACCACAGGCAGGAGGTGTAGACGAGCTGGATGAGCAAGCATCTCAGAGAGGTGATAAGAAAAAGCAGAGAGCCTACAAGGAGTGGAAGAAAGGTGGGATTAGCAAGGGAAGCTACCTTAGTGAGGTCAGAACATGTAGGGATAAAGTGAGGAAGGCTAAAAGTCGTGTAGAGTTGAACCTTGCCAAGGGAATTAAAACCAATAGTAAAAGTTTATAGCCACATAAATAAGAAGAAAACAAAAAAGAAGAAGTGGGACCGCTATACACTGAGGATGGATGGAGGTTAAGGATACCTAAACATGGCCCAATATCTAAAAAAGTACTTTGCCTCAGTCTTTAACAAGGCTAATGAGGGCTTAGGGAGAGGGGAGGTGTTAAAGGGATGAGGATATGGAGGGGATATTACCACATCTGAGTAGAAGTCAAACTTGAACAGCTTGATGGGACAAAATCGGAGGGCCCGGACAATCTCCATCCAAGAATATTAAAGGAACTGATGCATGAAATTGCAAGCCCGTTGCTAGAATTTTTAATGAATCGATTAACTCGGGGTTGTACATACGACTGGAGAATTGCTAACGTAGTTCCCATCTTCAAGAAAAGGAGAAAAAGATCCGAGTAACTATAGGCCTGTTAGTTTGACGTCTGTAGTATGTAAGGTCTGGAAAAAAATTTTGAGAGGAGAAAGTAGTTAGGGACACTGAGGTCAATGGTAATGGGACAAATTACAACACGGTTTACTAGAGGTAGATCGTGCCAAACCAACCTGATCTCCTTCTGCGAAGGTGATGGATTATTTAGACAAAGGAAATGCGTTAGATCTAATTTACCTTGATTTCAGTAAGGCATTTGACACTGTTCGCATGGGGAATTGTTAGTTAAACTGGAAAAGATGGGGATGAATATGAAAATTGAAAAGTGGATTAGGAATTGTAAAGGGAGACTCCAACAGTCGTACTGAAGGTGAACTGTCAGGCTGGAAGGAGGTTACTAGTGGAGCTCCTCAAGGATCGGTTTGGGACCAATTTATTTAACCTTATTACTGACCTTGGCACAAAGAGGCGGGAATGTGCTAATAAAGTTGCGGATTGATACAAAGCTGGGGTTTGCTAACACAGAGAAGGACCGGGATACCATACAGCAAGATCTGGATGACCTTGTAAACTGGAGTAATAGCAATAGGATGAAATTTAATAGTGAAAAGTGAAGGTCATGCATAGGGATTATAATAGAATTTTATATATACATGGGACGCATCAGTTGGAAATAACAGAGGAGAGAAGAGACTTGGGTATTGGTTGATCGCAGGATGACTATTGATGCGCCAATGCCGATATGCCGTTTAAAAAAGCAAATCGGTTTTAGGGTGCATCAGGCGGGTATTTCCAGCAAAGATAAGAGGTGTTGAAGTTACCATGTATAGCGCTGGTGAGACCTCACCTGAATACTGCGTGCAGTCTGGGTCTCCCGTGTTTAAGAAGGATGAATACAACTGGACAGGTCAGAGACGGGCTACTAGATGATCGAGGAATTGGAAACCTGCCTTATGGAAAGGAGACCCAAAAGAGTCTGCTTGTTTAGCCTAAACCAAAAAAGAAGACTCCAGGGGGATATGCTTTGCTCTATATAATATATCGGGATTAATTGTTATGGGAAGGAGAGGGAATTATTTTTTTTATTAGTATTTTTTATTAAGCTATAGTACCTATGTAGACACAAGAACGAATGGGTACAAACTGGACACTAGGGAAGTTCAGATTGGAATTTAGACAAAGGTTTCTAACCATTAGAGGAGTGAAGTTCTGGAACAACCTTCGAGGGAGTACAAGAGTGGGGGCAAAGACATATCTGGCTTTTAGACTTAAGCTTATTGATTAAGTTATCGAAGCGATGATATTGAAGGATAGTTAATTTTGGGCAATTGTCCGTTGAATTATCAGCAGATAGGTCTGCTCAATGCGTCTGCGATGGGATGTTGGATGGATGGGATCAGAGTTACTGCAGAGAATTCTTCCCTGACTGCTGGCTTGGGGAGCTTGCCACATGCTCAGGTTAGCATGATCCCATATTTGGCGTCGGATATATCTCGAAGGAATTTTCCTCCCAGAGGGCAGATTGGACTGACGCTCTGGAAGTTTTTCGCCTTCCCCTTGCAGCATGCCAGGCATGGGTCACTTGCTGGTGGATTCTCTGCTTGAGGTCTTCAAACCACAATTTGAAGACTTCAATAACTCGGACATAGGTTAGGGGTTTTTATAGAAGTGGATGGGTAGGGTTCTGTGGCCTGCTTTGTGCAGGAGGTCAGACTAGATGATCATGTTGGTCCCTTCTGACCTATGAGTCTATGAGCTTGAAATCTATCAAAAACATCTGTTTTACCTGCACCATCTGACCATAACTAATTCTAAACCAAATTTAATGTGCAAAAAGGCTGAAGACACCAATTAAATATTTTAATATAATGCACAAATATTCCTCTAATATTTCACACAGAGATGTGCTACACTGAAGTGAAATTAGACTTCCAGGGTTAACACATTCAAAGTGCATTTGATCAAGAATCTGCTGCAGCAACTATGTATCAGTTCAGTTATATTATACAGAACACCACTTATCCACAGGTGTCTTGATTATCAGAGACTTATAAATAAATATAAAGTGGGAGGAAGGATTATAAAATCTCAAGTGTTTAAACTGTCAATTCTAGTTTTCCAACGACGCAACCATTAAGGTATGAAACTTCAGAATTCTCCTGAAATAAATTACAATTGTTTTCAAGTGTTCATATATTAAACAATCTCAAAAATATTTGAAGTAAACTAGTAGAGATCTTTCTCTGTGAAAGAAGATCTTTAATTAACATCCCACTGGGCTTTAAAAAAAAAAAAGTTAGAAATGTTGGCTAGAAGAAGATTTTTTTCAGAATAATAATTAATTCTCTTGTAAGAGGAGAACTCATGAACTTCAAAGCACAACTGCTGACAGAAAATACTGTTACTAATTGAAATACCTAAATAAAGTATATTCTTTTTAAAAAACTGTTTAAAAGTCTGCATTAACAAATATTAAGGACACTATCTTTTCAAAGTACTATACAAACATTAACCCATCTCTCTAAACATGAAGGAATTTTGCCATCGACTTCAATGGAAGCAAGATGGAACCCAAAAGAAAGTAAAACTTAAAAGGAAAACTTTATGACAAGCTGAAAGTCTGTTTTTACTTGTAAACTCTGGACTTCAGCAATAATTGTTGACATGACTAACATCTGGAACAGCAATGGAGTACAGCTCTCCCCTGTCTCAGGTATTTGTATCAATTGGCGGAGAAGGAAAACAAAATGCAGAACACTGAACTCCAGTCCTATCATATAAAAAGGGTTACACAGTTCACTTTTTAACAGACCTCCTCTTTACCATCCCCAGGGTTTATAAGCATATTGGACTGCCTGGCTATGAAGATCAACAACAGAGTCATATCCTGGAATAGCTACAATTGAGAGCTCCTTCGCCAGTATTTATCACCAACACGCTACAAGATACCAAGGGACCAGTTATCCAAACAATTTTTTCTCCTTGGGACAGAAGGCTTCCATTCTCTCTTAACATGCACTTCATAACAGATTAAAAAATCTTTGCATGCACTTTGGGGTTTCTTCAGTGACAAAAAACTTGGAAGGAAAGGATAAAAAAAATGCCCCGAGCTCTGAAGAAACAGAAGGTCTTGTTTGCCATGCAAAGCTTTCCAGAAAAATATTACACCTCTACCTCGATATAATGCTGTCCCTGGGAGCCAAAAAAATCTTACCACGTTATAGGTGAAAGCGTGTTATATTGAACTTGCTTTGATCCACAAGAGTGCGCAGCCCTGCCCCTCCAAAGCACTGCTTTACTGCGCTATATCCAAATTCATGTTATATCAGGTGCCGTTATATTGAGGTAGCAGTGTATTTGGACTGCAGATTATCTAACTCTAAAGAAAGATAAGACAACTCCAATCTGGTTTATTTTACTGACTTTTGGTACAATCTAGGACCCATATCCTGTAATCGCATCCACGTGGACAGAACTCTAAGGTATCAATGACCAACGTATCTAGACAAGGATCTATAGAACACACTGTTACTGAGATTCTTTTAATTAATTTCATTGCAGCAGAATTTAAAGGTCCCAATTGGGGATCAGGGCCCTATCGCACCAACATAATGAGAGTATCTCAAAAGATTACAATCTAAGCATGGCTGCACACACAACCTATATATTTTGCATAGCTAGTAACAATGCACTTGAGTCTTAATTATTGTCATTAAACAGAATAATGTTTTTAGTCTTAGTAATGAGGCTTTCATGATTAGTCTCAGGCAGGTCGCAACTAATTCTTCCACCTGTTCTCACTATGGTGATTCCTTTTTTAAGTTACCTGTGGGAGGTGACTAATCAGAAATGATTTGGCTGAAACATGAAACAAAGAATGAAAAAATATGGTTTTCTATGTCCTTTAACCATCTATTGTGCTTGGTAAATCTTGAAGTGGAGGAAGGTCTTCAATGATTTATGTCAAATGATCTGGAAAAAGGGATAAACAGTGAGGTGGCAAAATTTGCAGATGATCTAAAACTACTCAAGATAGTCGAGTCCCAGGTCGACTGTGACGAGCTACAAAAGGATCTCTCAAAACGAGTGATTGGGCAACAAAATGGCAGATGAAATTCAGTGTTGATAAATGCAAAGTAATGCACACTGGAAAACAATCCCAACTACACATATAAAATGATGGGGTCTAAATTAGCTGTTACCACTCAAGAAAGATCTTGGGAGTCATTGTGAATAGTTTTCTGAAAACAGCCACTCAATGTGCAGCGGCAGTCAAAAAAGCAAACAGAATGTTGGGAATCATTAAGCAAGGGATAGATGATAAGACAAAAAAAATATTGCCTCTATATAAATCTGTGGTATGCCACATCTTGAATACTGTGTGTAAATGCGGTTGCCCCATCTCAAAAAAAGATACATTGGCATTGGAAAAGGTTCAGAAGAGAGCAACAAAAATTATTAGGGGTATGGAACGGCTGCCATATGAGGCGAGATTAATAACAATGAGACTTTTCAGCTTGGAAAAGAGATGATAGAGGTCTATGAAATCATGTCTGGTGTGGAAAAAGTAAATAAGGAAGTGTTATTTACCCTCTCTCATAACACAAGAGCTGGGGTCACCAAATGAAATTAATAGGCAGCAGATTTCAAAACAAACAAAAGGAAGTATTTCTTCATACAATACACAATCAACCTGTGGAACTCCTTGCCAGAGGATGTTGTGAAGGCCAAGACTATAACAGTTAAAAAAAGAACTAAATAAGTTCATGGAGGATATTAGCCAGGAGGAACAGGGATGGTGTCCCTAGCTTCTGTTTGCCAGAATCTGGGAGCGGGTGACAGGGGATGGATCACTTGATGATTACCTGTTCTGTTCATTCCCTCTGGGGGACCTGGCATTGGTCACTGTCGGAAGACAGGATACTGGGCTAGATGCACCTTTGGTCTGACCCAGGATGGCCGTTCTTATGTTCTTATTGGTAAATATCAAACACTTTATTTTAAACATTTTCTGATCATATTTCTCATTTTCCAGCCCCTGCCTTCACTTCTTGGTTGAACACAATTTGTATGGGTTAGACTCTCATCATTAGGCAAAACTAGAAGATACATACACAGAACCTAGACCTGGGAGAGTAAATGTCTGCATCTGATCCTCTTCTAAGGAGAGGATCTGGTAAAGCTCAGGTTAATATCAGTCAGGACTGATTTGTCAGGGATTGTTTTCCTGTTAATCAAATAAATGGTTTCACCAATAACCATTGGTGTTGCCTTCAGGCTAAACTTTCTTTGGAGAAAGTCTGAAGCTAAAAACAGTGCTTTTGTGTTCCAAGAGATGTAGTTCCATTAGACTGCAATTCTATTTTGAACCACCAACAGTACAGGACAAACATTTCTGCTTGTTTTTCAGCAATGTAAATTATTTCTTTAGCTGCTAAACTGAAACACCTGGGACTTAAATTATCTTCAAACAACATAAGCGTAACAGCATTCAAGTTAAAGAGATGCACAAGAGGAACATTGGGTAACTGAAAATGGCACAAAATGTAAGCGCAACCAGTGTAGGATGATGCTTCTAAGAGTGCAGAATGCCCATTTTAGATCAGAGGGAGGACAAAGTGACAGTCATAAAAGGATGGCCAATACATAGTTCAAAGTTGCAGAGGATAACTAGATAAGACAGAAAGAGTAGTCTGATCAGCAGCACCAAAGAAGGCATCATGAGTAGTAACATAGGAGAACTGAGACGCAGTGGGAACCAGCCAGAACCCAGTGGGAAACACATCAAGTTAGGAAACCATGTTAGTTTACTAAAAACACAGCAAAATCTGTCTACAAAATGAAAGTTAAAATGTCAGGGATATTTTCACACTCTATGTTAAAAATTATTAAAGAGCAAACTAAGATAACTGGCTAATGTTCCCTTTGGTACAGGGAGAGCTAGGACCAACTGGAATTAACTGTGAGACTAAATAATGGATCACCATTGAAAAAGGTAACGTGTGTGCTTTGAATACTGGAGTAGGAATTCCAACAATTTTCAAAAGAACAACTGATCAATGTACTTTATACTATCCTTAACTAATCTATTTCACAATAAGGATATAATTTAGACAACTTTCACAATGCTACATAAGAGCCATGAACAGTACCTTTTCCGCCTCTATTTTTTGTTTTCTTTTTTCTTCTACTGCAGCTCTTCTCTGTTCTTCTTTCTGTTTCTGTTCTTTCAATTTTCTCTGCTTTTCTACCATCTGTTTTTCATACTGGAGTTTTGCTTTTTTTTCCTTTTCAAATATCTGTGTTTCTTTGGCAGCTATTCATGTTAAAAAAATTAAATAAGTAAACTTAAAATCAAACTTTAAAAAGTATTCACAAATGCTACAATTGACAAAGGTGAAAAGCATATTAGTCCACCTCTACAACATAACACTCTAGCTGATCTAATTCAGATGTATAGTTAATTTTACATCTTAATCAAATAATGTTGCATGTGGCCTAACCTTCCATTCCATTGTGTCCCCAGCTCTGGGAACAGGCTGGAACTTTTTCTGAAGTATTACACTTTACGATCTGTATGTAAGTTCGTAGAGAACATGCCTTATGCTATGCATGCTTTTGCGGTGATGGCATAATGCATTTATCAACATTGAATTTCAAAGTAATGCACATTGGAAAACAATCTCAATGATACATATAAAATTATGGGGTCTAAATTAGCTGTTACCACTCAAGAAAGAGATCTTGGAGTCACTGTGGATAGTTCTCTGAAAACATTCATTCAATGCGCAGTGGCAGTCAAAAAAGCAAACAGAATGCTGGGAATCATTAAGAAAGGGTAGATAAGACAGAAAATATCATATTGCCTCTATATAAATCCATGGTATGGCCACATCTTGAATACTGCATTGTTGCCTCATCTCAAAAAAAAAAAAAAGAGATATATTGGAATGGGAAAAGGTTCAGAAAAGAGCAACAAAAATTATTGGGGTACAGAACAGCTTCCATATGAGTGGAGATTAATAAGACTGGGACTTTTCAGATTGGAAAAGGGATGACTAAGAAGTGATACTATAAAGGTCTATAAAAATCATGACTGGTGTGGAGAAAGTAAATAAGGAACTGTTATTTACTCCTTCTCAAAACACACAAGCTGGGAGTCACAAAATGAAATTAATAGGCAGCAGGTTTAAAACAAATGGAAGTACTTCTTCACACAACGCACAGCAAACCTGTGGATCTCTCTGCCAGAGGATGTTGTAAAGGCCAAGACTATAACAGGGTTTATGAAAGAACTAGATAAATTCATGGAGGATAAGTCCATCAATGGCTATTAGCCAGGATGGGCAGAGATGGTGTCCCTAGTCTCTGTTTGCCAGAAGCTGGGAATGAATGACTGTTCTGTTCATTCCCTCTGGGGCACCTGGCATTGGCCACTATCAAAAGACAGGATACTGGACTAGATGGACCTTTGCTCTGACCCAGTATGGCCGTTCTTATGTTCTTAATATTAAGGCCTCACTAGGAAGCTGGGCATCAGAGGAAAACTTAATATGGACTTCTATGTCACACTTCCCACACATTTATTGCAATAATAAAAAAAAATTCTAAATCACTGAATGAGAAAATGAGAAAACATGGCAGTTAACACACCAGAGTTCAGACTACATGTACTTTCTCAAAAGTTCAGAATTTTCCACAACATACTTCTGGAAATTACCGTACAGTTTAAAGGCAAGCCCACAAGTAATAAAATAAATGAGCCCAAAATTGAACACAATGGCAGAGAAGCTGAGGCCAGCAGGAAGATGTTAACTACATGGATAAGTCACTGTACTAGTATGCAGACAGTCTCTGAGCTTTATCACACTTGTAGATGCATGGCCCATATTTCTACAATTTTTCCTGGATAAGACCCTGGATTCTTATCTAAAATGAAGTGCAATATAAATTTATTTGATAAGGACTCAATCCAGGAGCCTTTTATTCTTTCTAGAATCTTAAACAAGAGATAATGTTGAAGGCAATCAAGCAGGTCAGATGGCCAAACATTTTTGGATCATCAACAATATTGTCTGGATGGTATTCTATACACAATATGAACACAGAATCTGTCAAGGGTCTTTTGTCTACCCTGATACTTTTCTCAAAAATCTCACACTCACCAATACTGCCGCGTTGGTGGGTTGTAATAGTGGGGACTGGGTGCTTGCAAAGATTGGCCACTAACATTTTACCACTATGTAATCTACCCCACACAGGCTGGAAGTGGAAGTTTAGGGAGAGCGCCAGTGTACACAAAGACAAGACGACTTTGGGAAAGAACTAATGTGTGGCATTGTATGTAACTTATACCACAAGCATTAATACATATTATTTTAACATATGATTAAACGTGAATACACCATTTTGCTTTTCCCGCTCTTCTCTTCGCTCCCGAGCTAGTCTTTGTCTTTCTTCTGTTCTCAGAATGGAGCCATCTATCACTGTCAAAAACAACGGTGGTTTGTAATTGTCAGTCATTTAGAACACAGATTTAAAAAGAAACAAGCTGTTTTAAACATAGATTCTTGAAATGATTACTGAACTCATTCTGAGAAAGGCACCCATTCACCACGGCATAATGTACTTCATGCAGTTTAGAACAGTACTAACAAGCTTGTCCTCCACTACAGCATGTACTCTTGAACTCCCCCCTCACCCTCCAAATAACTAATCCAACAATTTTAAGAGGCCCAGCAAATACCAGACATAAGATTAAATGTCCCAAGACATGAAATTAATAGAAAACCTAAACAAAGAGGTGGGCCCTGCACTATGCTCTAACCACAGCCCATATTTCTGGCAGGTGTAAATTCCAGAGGTGAGAGGCTGTGACCAAGAATGACCTGTCTCTGGCTCCCACAAAGGTTACCACAAATGCAATTAGCTGAAGTGATACAATTATAAAAACCACGTGTTGTGAAGAGCCAAGGGGAGAATGGTCTTTCAGTTGAGTGGAGCCCAGACCATTTGGGTCTTTGTAGACAGTACCAAAACCCTTAACTGCACCTGGAAGCGAATTGGCAACAAGAGCAGAGTATAGAGCACAAAAATTAATTTGCCCTATTCAGAGTGGGCAAGCTGCACTAACTGAATCCTCGGAAGAGCAAGAGTGGAAGCCTAAGTGATGTCCTAAAGTTACTGAGTTATCTAAAGGGAGAAAGCAAAGGGGCTTCAGAACAGTCCTATCCAACCCTGTCAACTCCCACCGGTGAGGCAACACAACTTTCAAGATCAACAGTAGCCAGAGATTACACCTGGTTTAGTTGCAGTCTGTAGGTTTATTGCAGTTTGGACTGGAACAGGGCTAATACCACTTTGGTTTCTTCTTTCTTCTGCTATTGCTTGGGCTGCAGCAACTGTAAAAAAACAAAACAAAAACTGAAAAACAATTTAAAGAGACAATTACTACCAATACAATTGTCATCCATGGGCTCATTTACTTATTTTATTCCTGAAATCTCTGATCAGGTTTTCTTTCCTATTATTTTGCATGGATGTCCTGTTCACTATCGTGTCATTCTACACTTAAACTAGTCACTCATCTTCCCGCTAGCGTGAAGCAACTGTGAATGGGAAAGTAAATGCAAAGGGAGAAATATTCAAAGTTAAGGACAAACAACCTATCCCCGTATCTCCACACACAATTAAGAGGGAAAGACTCCTTTCATGAGTGATCTGTACAATACTCCCAATCTTTCCACCACGTAAACCCCTACAGCCAACGTAATGAACATAGAGCTAGAAGACTGTTTGTCATCTTTTGGTTCCTAAAAGAACCCAATTTCCAGAACCACCACCAAGAAACTAGACACAAACATATAAGAATTTATATATATGAAAATGTTTTTTAAAAAATCTATACCCATTTGTAGTAAAAGTTATCCTAGTCAAATGATTTAAAGTTTATAGTTAATGATGGATGATTATGAAATTTGGTACTTTTCCTGAAAGAAACAGCATTATCAACGGTCTATGGCCTTCCTTTAATTGGGGAGTACAAAATGCAAAGGAAGGAAGGAAGGAACACTTCTCTTCTCCATGACAACTAGTTCTGTCATGGTAATAATCCTTCCTAAGGCTGTGCCTAGGAACATTCACCTCGAAGTGTGTAATCCCACGTGGTATCAATGATAAATGCTGAATATAATACTTATTCAGCAACTCTAAATTGACACCCACAGCTGTTGCCATGGCTTGAATACCTCACTGCAGCACCAAACAGCCTTCTTCAATCCTACCTATGCACTCTATTACATCTTTGAGGGTCTTTTAATATAAAAAAGCAATATCACATATTGCAATATGATATTCTGGTCAGCTGGCAAAGTATAAAAATGGGTACGTTGCAATTTTACTAAGTACACTAAAGATTTAAAAATCAAAAAGCTAATTTTGTACATTGTGGCATTTGTCATGCAGAAAATATTAATCCAATTCAAAGCAGTGAATAGAGAACCCAATTTTTCCAACCACACGAGGGCTAACATGAGAAAGAGGCATAACACAACATAGGGTATGGCAGGCACAGATGCAGCAATTACTGCACCAGCGAAAATGATCACAAAAGACGTCAAAGAATAGAAGAGTAGAATATGGCCAATCTTACAACACAATTGACGAATAAAATTGAAAAGCCTTTTGACAATGATACCAAGCTACATATCCTCACCTCTCACAGAGACAAAGATGAGGGAGTATGACGATTTGTAAGAGGTAGATCAAGAGAATTCAAAATTAGTACAGGTGGGAAATGAACATTGCAGACCAAATCCAACCCTGGAACAAAAGGTTAAACATCCTATGATTTCAATCATGCCAAATTACGTACACCAAGACTGACATTTTTACCTCAAGACTCCAAAATATAATAAACAATCATTCTGCTGTGTTTTGTAACAGAATGCTTCTTGCGTGATGCGAGCTGTAATATAAACTGGAATAAAACTGAGGATGGAATTAACGATATGCAAATACTGCAGTACTTTTAATACCTAAAGTCATGACTTGTTGATTTACTATGCAAATGAAATTAACTTTTGCCTTTGGTTTCAAAACCTCATTAAAGATACATCTTAAATGTTTTAATGTTAAGTATTTTCCATAAAATCTATTTATATACTCAGTTTAACTTTTATGAAGCTGAAATTAACATACGAGAAAAGCTGGTAAAAATAGGACTACAGAAGTATCACAAAGTCATTAGTTCTACCTTCTCCAACATCTTTGCAAGTGAATTGTGTCAAAAATCTCTTGAGCTGGTATTTTTGTCTCGCTCCACATGAGACACAAGAAGAGCTGTTTTAACTTTTGAAGAGGAATATTTGGGGCCTAGCCACAGTAATGCCACATTCATAAGTTTCCAATGTGCACATTTAAGATTCTATCCACTTCACCCATTTATTTGCATGAGCTTTTTGGGGCAATGCGAAGAAACATGGTTATTGATCACTGGTATTTTTGTGCATTTTCTTTTAGATTAATTTCTTCTGGTTAAGTGGCTGGAACCAGGCTGCTACATTTGGGAGACAGCTTGGTATGTATTTCTAAAGGTTTGACTAGGGCATACAGAACACAGGACAAGCACTTTTAGTCTTATATAAAAATCCAATTAAATGTATTCTCTAAATGCTTATTTTTAAACAAACACTTAATTGTTTAATGTAAAAATTAATTATCCTAGTATTTTTCCATGACACCTATCACCAGTATTCTAAGCACATTTTAGCCATGGCAAACTACTACCTGAGATGATCCTCTTTTTTCCCCAATATGAAAAAGGCATTTCAGGACAATACTCCCTAATAATGAAGGAACTAGAGACATTAATTCTTCTCTCTCACAAGTACAAATTCCTCTTAAGAGCAGTCTTGACAAGTTTTCCTTAGTGCTAAATAAACAAGCAGCTCCAAAACTCTATCAACAATCCCGAAGTATTTCTAAAATTTCAACTGAATTCACTTGTTTTTAGAAATGCGTATTTTAATGTAGTGCTGGTGAAGGTACCTGGGGAATAAAGCCCTCTATTCCACACAATGTGCCTCCTAATTATGATCTGGAGCCACCATTCTTACCCATTCAGCTCTGAAGCATCTCAGCAAAGCTGTCAACCACGCTATCATTTAGTATCAGTGGAGTGGTAGGTTAGTCTCTGTGCAAAAGGGCCACTTTTCCCATTGGGAAGTGTGCAATAATCTAAACTATCCGAGATTATAAAAGCAAGGATCGGAGTATCAAGGTTTGCATCTGAATGGAACAGTGGCAAAAATGTCATCCCAGACAATGCTGCTATGATTGTCTAACACAGGGGATGTCAAACTGGGGGTTGACTCTCTTTAGGGGGCTATGAGGTTATTATGTGGGGGGTTTTAAGCTGCCAGCCTCCACCCCCAAACCTTGCCTCACCTCCAGCATTTATAATAGTGTTAAATATAAAAAAAAATGTGTTTTTAATTTATAAGGGGGGAGGTCACACTTAGAGGCTTGCTTTGTGAGAGGGAACACCAATACAGAAGTTTGAGAACCACTGTTCTAACAGAAGCTGTGGATTCAACATCACTTCCAGGTTAGAAGTTAGTTACAAATGGTGGGAAAACATTCTCAATTAAAGGAGCATACATAATTGTTGCCCCGTCTTCCAATTCCCTCCTCCATCCTACCAGCACAACTTCGTTCTTACTTAGATTACAGACCAGCTGGCTAGCCCTCATGCGTGCTTCCCTCTCTACCAAACAATAAGTAAATCATTTTCCAGCACTGGCTGGCCCAAGACAGAGAGAGAGGCAGGTGCTACCAAATCTGCTGCAATTACCAGAGTTCCATGCTGCTTTACTAACCCACCTAGTAGTCCCATATAAACACTGAACAATGAGGTGACAAGCTAGAATCCCACAAGAGAGTTTTCAACAAAGAAGGGTAATTGAACAAGCTATATTTGGGGAAAAAAACTCTCCAAAATATGAGTATGATGCCACAGAAAGGCACCCTGTCTACACTAACTATGGTTCTCAGGCAAATGGTTGCAACCATCTGCATGAAGTAGAACTGCAGCAGACACTCTTCCAGTTGTTCCCAATTTCCCTCTCGGCTCTGCTTCAGCCCATCCAGTCTCTCTACTGCTGCCACATCCACTCTAGCGCCTTTCCCAAATTTAACACTGAGGCTTTGCCTCTAATACTGCATTGGGAACATGTTCCAGTTTTTCTATATTCTGACATTAGACCAAGTGTCTTAATCAGATCTGATTTACAGAGCACCGGGTTTTTCTAAGGTATTTGATATGATAATGTACATAATAAATAAAATATATAACAAAGTATTTTAAGAGGGCAATGTCTTCTCCTCCAAATCCACACACACCTCTTCTGAAGGATTGGGGAATATGTAAAATAAGTCATTAATAAAAAAAATTGACAAAGTGAGAGGGGAAAGTAAGTTGTTTATTGCATTCTGTTTACAAACATATTTATCTATGCACCAACCTTCTGCTATAATTGAAGGTGCCCACAAAAGAATACTCAGCCCTAGAATCCCAACAGTTTCAACAGCAAATGGCCATGCACTATATAATATTTCTTCTTTGTCTAAAAGCATAGTGTGAACTAAATGATGTTACAGGGAAGCAAGGAGAATTGGGCAGGTTGACACTGTTCACTGTGCTTCTTTGTGAAAGAGAGATTCATCAAGAAACATTTGTACTCTCCATGAGATTCTTCACTAGAACATACCAATATTAACGAAGATAAAACACTTGATCCAAAGAGGACGCTGTCCCACACAGTTTCCATGGGTCAAAAACCACAGAAGCCTCTTGTTAGCTAGAAAGCTCCCACCAAAAGCCACTTTCACCTCCCCCTAAAACAAACAAACCAAATAGTCACATTACATACTTTTAAATGTGTCTTTTTAAAACAAGATACCAGATTCCAACATTACTATCCTTGCACAACAAAGTTAAATTCAGTTGGGATATATCTTCATTACAACTATTTATGTCATTTACATACAAAAATAGGCAAAGTCTAAAATGCCTTAGTTCATTAATTAATGTGAAAACAGTTTATACACTAAAACCACACGTTATTACATCATTTCAAATTGCTTTAAAAATAAAAGATGAAAAGTTACACCCTACAGCATAATAATTTTAAGGGCAATATACCTACAGAAGTGGATCAGATCCCTCAATACTTTGACACTGTAGGACACCAACTTAACAAGTGCAAGGAGGAGCAGAAAGTTAAACTGCAAAGGTTTAAACCTCAACTCTGAGTGTGGAATTATTTTTAATATTTTTGGGGGTTGTGTATGCACTCAGATTCACTTAACACTTATAGATGTTTCAGGTTCCTAATTCTATTCTCTTTTCAACACTATTTCTTTTGCATATTTCTCACAGTATGAGCTTGTCCTCAGCGCAGCATGAGCTCAAGTTATTTACACTCAAATTAACTTGAGTTAGGCCAAGTGAGAGCAGTCACAATGAAAAACAACACCTGAGCCACACAGACTGACTGGATTAGCAGCAAAGAGTAGCCTGAATCCCAACTGCATTACTAGCTCAAGTGTCAGCAGCACTCAACACACACACCAAAAAGTCAGCTAGCTCCAGTTTAAAGCAGCACTTAACTCAAGCATGAGATTTACACACAGCTGCACGTCAGACTGGGGAAACACTCAAGTTATACCCCAAGCTAACCGCGCAGTGAAGACAAGCCCATGATCAGGAGCACCGCCAGCTTTTTTGCCACCCTAGGCGGCGGACAGTCCTGCCCCCAAAATGCCATCCCCGACAGAGGCGGCGGAAGATTCGGCCGCCGCCCCCAAATGTTAGCACCCTAGGCGACCACCTAGGTCGCCTAATGGGTTGCGCCGGCCCTGCTCATGATAACCTTCTGCCTCCCTTTCATATCTACTTTTCCTTTGTAACATCCATTTACATTTTTCTTCCCCATAGCATTATCTTCAGCACAGGAAATGGGCTAGCTTCCTCGCTTCCCACTGTCTCCCTTTCCATCATCTGTCTAGTTTCTCCTCTCTTGCTCTGATCATCCCTTTCTAAGTGTTGTTTGTATGCTCGCTATTGTTTAATACATCAGAACTCAAACAAGCAGCCATCTGTACAACAGAGCCTAGCACTGCAAATCACAAGCGATTCAAGTCAAATTCTGTGAAAGCCGAACTCTGAGCTATCCTTAAAGAGAAAACAATGGCTTCATTATGTGATATAAGTCAAAACTACTGCTAGTGCATTTTTAACCTTTATCCCATCTTCTCCTTCCTTATTAGGGTGACTACACTATTTGTTAATGTTATTTTTGCTTCTCAGCACGTGAGCACGAGGTGCTACACAAGCAGTGCATCCAAGATGTACAAGAAGAGGCCAGATCCCAACACTCTTCTCCATGCATGCAATACCGATGGGCTCAAACCCAGTCATGCATCAGTATGTCCTTCACGTTGACCTGTTACTTTTTTTTAGTTTAGATTGTCCTTCTGCAACACCGGAATAAAACATTTGCTTTTCATTGCCTTCTGCAGAAGAGAATGGTATGAAATTTAAAGAATTAAACTCCAACATTTATTAAAACTGAAAATCACTGCACCCTAAAATCTTTGTTAAGGTACAGTTTAGGTTGCAGGCACATCTTATTTCTAACACAGTTACACTCACAGACCCCAAACATGTAATAAAGAGATGGTCTCCACCCCAGAAAGTTTATAATCTGGATGTGTGAAAAGACGACAGGAAAATGAAAACTAACAAGGAGAGTAAAGGTAGGAGAAGAGGAAAAGGGAACACTTAAAAAAAAAAAAAGCATGTTTTGCATAATAAATCAAGGTCTCAGTTCACCTTGCCTAGCCGTTGTCAAGTGGAAGAGATGAGTCTTAAGGAGGAAAATGAAGGAGAATAAGGTGATGTCCGCCAGTTTGGTCAGAGGATTGATGATCCAGGCCTATCATATCTAGAATGTAATACGGACCAATAATCTGTAATGTAAGTCAAAGCATTACATTTCTTTCAAACAAGCTTGAGAAAGCTAAGTGAAAGGTGAACACTTTCAACTAAAACAGGAAATCTATTTAATTACTGGTATCTACAGAAACACATCTCTGTAGATTCCAACTCTTGGGTCTGATTCCAATGCAAAATAAGTCAGGGGTTCACACTGTTTTAAATTGCAGAGTCTCTGAGACACGTTAGTCAGAGAACGTAGTTCTATAGCTACTGCAATACCTATGCACCCCCTTGAATTCCCAGGGCGGCTCATTTCAATTGCAAGAGGTGACATGCTCAAATTAAAGCCCAGTAAAAAGTACTAGGAGAAAAATATTTTCAAAGTTCTCTCCAAACTCTGAAGGAAAAAAGGTGGAAGAGCTGTAAACTAGAGATGGGGCATCTTCTAAGAATAACTACTAATGATAAACTAACTGCAAACAGAACTCTCTCTGTGGATCCCTCTCTTGGATATCAAGAGCTCAAAGAATATTTGAAAAATAAAATTCAATAGAAAACAGACACCATGCAAATACAAGATTAACTTAATTTTAAACAGAAAACAATAAATGTATGTGTATCATAAATTACACACATACATACCACATTGACATTTATCATGGAAAACGAGGGTATTACAGATATTTCCAATGACAACTAAATGATTACAATTTTCAAATAAAAATACACCAAGTGATAACTATGATTTTCCTTTTCTTTATGTGTAATTGGCTGCCTGTGCTCAGACTCCACACTACCGCTCTCACTTTCACACCAGATGTTACTACAAAGGTCTGTGTTATTGGATGGTCACGTGTACACCCACCAAAAGCTAACCATGAACTAAGAAATTATCTCTGGTATCCGGTTGGAAGTCTTACCGAACCTTAAATTTTAGCTGTAGTAAACTGGGAAATTGAAATGTATGGAAAAAACCCAAATGAAACATGTATTATAAAAACTTTTTTTTCATACTTCACATTTTAGAATGACAGGGGTTGAACTGTATTATAAAAACATAACAGGGACTTTTTTTTTTTTTTTTTTTTTTTTACACACAATTGAACCTATGGTTTCTGAAAGTCTGACAGGTATTAGTATTTACTCATTTTAGGTAATGACTTCAGGAAAACAAGATCTCACTATTGCACTGCACAAGCCCAAACTCCTGGCAATGTACAATACAAATGCTGGTTTACTTAAATAAGTATCATTAGCTACTGCATAAATATTGATGCTACAGGTAAACAGGTTAAAAAACCAACAGCTGTGTGATAACTATGGCATCTTCTGACCATTATATAAACATCATCAATAATTGGTTATAACAAGTATAAAGTTCTAATTAAATGTTTACAATAAAAACATTAATAATGTGAGCACATCAGAGTCCAGGACATACTGAGAACAACCTGGCAACTAACCTTTATATGAGGTTTTGAAGTGCATAAGACTATTGACTCAAAAGACAACTTGAGCAGTACTTCACTGCCACTTCCCTCTGAACTTTGAATTAGACTTGGCTAGGCAGTTAAATTCCATGATTTTGTTTAGTAAAGGGTAGTACCCCAACAGATTTACAAATTGGAATAAAACCAGATATATTTTTAAATGGTATCCAGCATAGCATTCTATGGTATTTTTCCTCACAACTGCAGCAGCTTTTAAATTCTCAAACAGAAATGCAATAAATAAAGGCCTCCCAAATTTTGTGAGGTTTTTTGATAGTAAATGATAGGCATGAGAAACAGATGGAAACACTGAACACACAACTGATTTACATCTTATATATTCTAGACTATTTTGGATCCACGGTTCCCAATACCAACAGAGGCAGAGATCCACCAATGACAGCACCAGCAGAATGTACAGTTTAGACAAGATAAGACCAGTCTCTCTTCTAAACTACTGCTCCATTTAGTACTATCACCGAGAGACCCACAGGAAATTATGGATCTGAAAATTCTAGTATAGATGAAGCCTTAATGTGAAGCAGAGTGGTTTTGCGAGGATCAGTTAAAGAAAAACAAAATTAAGATTTAAACATTGTTAATAATTTCGCTTGTTACTGAAGAGCTATTTTAAGCCTTTATTTTTATTTATGCTCAGCTGTGGTAGAATGTTATCAACCCTGTCACTTTGAAACTATTTTTCACTCAGGCAAAATAAACAGCCTTTCATAATTTGGAGCAATTGAGGGAAAAACTTTCTATTTGCTATTTAAATAAGTCCTATTTAAAAGATAGTTAAGTGATCTAAGCTCTGGGTAGACATTGCTACATTCTATTGCATTTCTGAAACTTGTACTCAATTAAGCAATTGATGGGCTTACAGCAATCAGTGCACAGTTTGCAAGCTGTTGGTGTTTTCCCTACCCCCCAGAAGTATAGATCTCCAAATCTGCAATCTACTTACACTCTTACAAAAGCAGGTAGAGTATGGCCTGCAAGGTGCAGATTTAGTTAGACAGGTTAATTCTGTGTGCAGCTCCTACTGAAATCAATGGCAGAAGCTGGCCACCAATAGATACTATGGTGACAGATGTGCTAAATCAGGTCTGCACAACATGTGGCCTCGGAGCTGCACGCGGCCTGTGTGGGCTCACTGTGCGGCCCGCAGGGGGTGAGTAGGTGGGCTCACTGTGGGGGATGAGTAGGCAAGCAGCGGGTGAGGGAGGGGGGCTGAAGAGGCAGGTGGGAAGTAGCGGAGGATGAGTAGGTGAGCCGGGGTGGATGGGGGGCTGAGGAGATGAGCAACGAGTCAGCGGCTGATCTGTTCTACTAATCTGGTCTGGATCCCATCCCCTCTCCAAGGGTTGCAGCTGCATGGAGGTGCTGTCTTCTATGCCTTCCTCAGTCACACCTCATTCATTCAATAGGACAATTGATTACAAAGTTGGGGGAAGATCTTATTCTACTTCTAGCAAAAAGACATTTTTCTTTTACTTTAATTATATTACATTAGGGGCCCGCTATAACATAATAGCGAGGTTCAATACTGTTGTTTCGGTGGGGCAGCACTGGGGAAGGAGGGTTTGTTTCTGTATGGTGGGTGGTGCTGGGGGGGGAGTATTTCGGGGGGGCTGGGTGGCATTGGAGGAGGTGTTGTGTTTGGGGGACGGTTTGGTGGCGCTGGGAAGGGGGTTGGCAGGGCCAGGGGGGTTTGGCCCTCGACTGTTTTCTTTGGAGTAATAAGGCCCTCGCCATCTTATGAGCTGTGCAGGTCTGTGCTAAATTATAGAAAAAACCTGAAATTGAGTAAATTTATTCAAAGTTTTCCAAGTGCTTGGGACCCAATTCTGAGGGCATACTTTATAAATTTTGACCTTAGATGGAACAATCTGTATTTGAACTGCATTCTCGGTATTTTACCCAACAGGAATTGTGCCACATGTGTTTTAAATGCCTGATTAATCAAATGCACATTTAAAAAATTAAGCACTCAGGGATATCACTGTAATATTGACTGCAAAGGGATATTACTGTACATATACAATACATATCCTAGAATTTATCATCCAAGTTCTCAGATCCCATTCATGAACATTTACGCTCAAACACTCTGTTGTAGGCATTACAATTTGTATTTCAAAAACGGGTTTGCTAAGAAAGAGGATAAGTGACCTACCTGAAGTCATTACCAGAGTAGGAGAAGTAAGAATAGGACACACAGGTAGTAATTTACAGTGCTGTGCTTTTACCACATGACATGCAAGACTAGTGGTCTATAAATCTAACACAGTAATTACTGATGATGTTACCTTTTTAAACAGGAGATGGATCAAATCTTGATCCCATACTTTCCATCTTACGTAACTTTCAGAGAACAAGATACAGAGACAAGCATTGGAGTTAGTCAGAGGAAGGCCTGCCCCCCACCCCTCCAAAAAAAAAAATTGGAGGCTTGAATATCACCAGCAGGAGGCTGGCAGAGGGGTGTGCTAGAGGAGATCTGGGAGAGGAGCACAGAGAAAGTTTTGGAGACTGCTTCTCAGTGCTCTACAGATGCCAGCAGGCTCTGGACAATACAAAACAGAAATAGCTCCTTCCCTCTTCAAGCAGCAGCAGATTGTATGGAGATTAATTTATCAAACACTGAATAGCCAGGGACTGATCTGTAAAATAGAGCCCAGGGCCTAAGACAGAACTCAGGTACAAATCTCATCATCCTTCCATTTTTCAGTTGCAGTACTTGGACAGCTCACTAGAACACTGCCCTTGGAATTCACCAGTACCTCTTTCTCTTTTGTATACACCTCTGACTTGTTTCCATGGCAGTAAATTTTTCAAACCCAACTGGAAATCATAAGTAAGATACGAAAATTGGGGTCAAACAGGGAATTTGATAGCCTTGTGTGTTCTGGACTACCTATCTGAGCACTGCAGGTTTAAGACTAGTTATATATCCTTCAGACAATTATCTGCACTATGACTACTGAAGAAGTTACTAGGAAATTTGTTCTGAGGTAGATAGACAAAACCAGGCACATAACCATCATTCTGTGCTTCTGAAGTACAGTTCTACTACAAAAGAGGATTATGTAAAAGTGACATTGTGAAGTTAAACATTTATGTCAGTGATTTCTGAGGAAATCTGTTCAAAGCATTTTTTTTAAACTAGCCACACTGCAAACTAAACCTAAGATCAAAGTTAAGATGGGGTGTCTTTCTTTCTCACACATCTACAATAGTACCAAATATGTGCTGGTTAAGTGGAGTTGCAAAGGTATAACTAATTCCTTTCAGTTGGCCTGGACAGACAATTTGACCTTGCAATTTGAACACAGGCCCCCAGCCTGTAAATTGTTCTGTGCTGGTGTACCCCTTCCTGCACCCACACAAAATTCCACTGACTTCTATGGAGGCTCCATTCACGTATAACAGGGGTCGGCAACCTTTGGCACGCAGCTCTCCAGGGTAAGCACCATGATGAGCCGGGACGATTTGTTTACCTGCTGCGTCCGCAGGTTCAGCCTACCACTGCTCCCACTGGCTGCGGTTCACCGTCCCAGGCCAATAGGGGTGGTAGGAAGCGGCGGCCAGCACATCCCTCGGCCTGTGCCACTTCCCACAGCCCATTGGCCTGGAGTGGTGAACCACGGCCAGTGGGAGCCGTGATCGGCCAAACCTGCAGACGCAGCAGGTAAACAAACCGGCCCAGCCCGCCAGGATTCTTACCCTGGAGAGCCACATGCCAAAGGTTGCCGACCCCTGTTATACATGAATGGATCCTCCATAGAAGTCAGTGGAATTTTGTGTGGATGCAGGAAGGGGTACAACAGCACAGAATTGCCGATCCCTGACGCAGGACAACCTGCAGGATCAGGACCCTGGTTAGCAATTCTGTTGATAGGTGAGAAGCAACAGAAGCCAGCTCATTCTCCCATTGCGCTGATTCTGCTGAGGTAATTGGAGGGGGGGGAAATAAACTTTATTTTTATGTCACTAACAAAGAGATGATAATAAACAAATGGAGCATATTTTAAATAAAAAATAATCAGTCACTTTTCTGATTAGAACCTCACATTTTATTAGAGATCCACATGGAGCAAATTTATGGGTTAGATATTGAATGACTTTACCAATTTTTTTTAGTGGATATAAGCTCTGACCATATAGGTCTTGACTAGCCAAGAGAGATGGAAACTATGACTACAGCAGATCTGCCAAAATGTATTCACAGGAAGAAGGCACCATGCTGCTGGTCTAACTCAAATTTGCAAAGATTTCCCACTTGAGCATACAGGTCTCTGAAAAAAGTAGAATTTGGCACTTTAAAACAAAACAAAACAAAAACACCAATGCAATACCCATTCACACAATGATCCGATATACATCACGGAGGGACACTTCCCAATGAAGCAGAAGTGAATGGCCCCAAGTTCTTGCAATGTAACCCCCAGTTGCCAACAAGATCACAACAGTCAAGATAAAGCATTTCATGACTCTAATAGACTAAAAAGGTAAAAACAGCCTATTATAAATTTAAAATAACTTCAAATATTAATCTGATTACCATATTACTCAGGAAGGAAATGACTTCTAACAGATTAACGCCCTCTCAAATCTGTGAGAGCTCAGCAGTGTTTACAGAATTAAAATATCAGTAAACCCCTTTTGTCCGCACAATAAGAGGCTATAACTTTGAAAATATACAGAGATCAGATCAATGGAATTAGGTGATGCCATTTATATGTAGTTGTTTGAGTATAAAATCATATTTTAGATCTAAGTTTAATACATTTCCTGGGCAGGCATCATTCACAGAAGTGTTAACCAAATTCTATTTGCAGGACAAAATTCTGTTCTCATGCTGTCTGGCTGAAGGCAACAGGCTGGACAGATGAAGGAACTTGAACACAATGGAATTGCAGACCTGTTATTGAGGGCATGATTTGGCCTGCATGAGCTCTTTATTCTAGGCGATGCATGGAGAA
Organism: Chelonoidis abingdonii; assembly: GCF_003597395.2. NCBI lineage: Eukaryota > Metazoa > Chordata > Testudines > Testudinidae > Chelonoidis > Chelonoidis abingdonii. The sequence continues at coordinate 101,054,763 of NC_133776.1, read as the reverse complement.
AAAGCATACTTTCCCTCAGATTGAGTAGGCACAGTTGAGAATGAGAAAACTCATCGCTTTACTTTAAACTTAACAAATGTGAGAAGGAAGCTATTGAGAAATAAGAAGAGCAGAACCCTATGATGCCAATTTTCAGAGCTTGAAACAGTGACCAGACTTCTACCAGCCAGAAGACTAAACCTACATCCAGAGGTTGCTATGAAAGACTGGAGGCATGGAAGAGGAAGCCAGTAAGGTCCAGTGTAAATGTTCTGCAAAGAAATCCAGACTCCACCCCAGCAACTAAGAAAGAGGAGGCTCTTTCGTTTCTTGGCAGGACGCTGTCCATACTGAATATTAGCATCTGGCTACCAGGTATTAAATAAATCTGTCGCTCCTCTCAAGCCTCTGCCTTCCAACAGACAGAAAGTTACATTCCTGCACTCTCCCCTCCACACACACAATCAACGAGCCTCTTGAGGTCCTCTTTGCTGTTGTACAAATGCTGGAATGGGGATAGGGCAGAAGGGTCTTTGTTATTCTATTGCTCCTACAACCTCCTAGCCTACTTTTTTTCAGTCCTCATCTGCAAATAGCTTCTGTGTCTGACTTGGTTGCAATTCACAACTTTGCCAAACAGTAGAAATAAAGTGTCATGATTCTTGTCAATTTCACTGCTTCCCACAGGGTCCTGGATATAGGCTCTGGAACTGCCCCTCACCAACATCACTCTGGTCACTTGGAAAAAGCCATATTGAAATTGTCTGTTTGCAGACTCAAAAACACAGCACTATATTAATTCATGTTAGTTATCTTTGTAGCCAAAGTACTAAAATATGTTTTAGTTAAAATTCAAATTCTGCTCCATCAATTTTCACCTTCTATGGGGAAAATAAGGAAGAGGGTTTTTCAAGCCCTGTCATTTTTAGTGTCACATTTTAATTTGTTTTCTTAAAGAAGATCTTCACTTTAGAAAGGGAGATGGGGCTGGATGGCCCTAGGTACCCTTCCCTTCTGGTTACCTGCATCTAGTCCAAGATAGCTGTAAACAAGAGTGGATGCCATCTGCTTGGTGGTCTCTGGAAGGATTTGATGGTCTCCAGTTTAGTTTCCATCAGATGAGTGTCCATCTCACAAAGTGCCATAAAAATTAGTAATTTCAGCAGAGAGAACAAAAACAAAGTGGACTCTTAAAATAAATGACCCTTTCACTCTTAGTTAAGGTCCCTTCAGGTCAGGACTGAGTTATGCTGGTGAACCTGTGCTACTACCTGTGCTCTCTCTAGTCTGTGGACAAACAGGTCTTGAGTCTAATGTCTTCTGTCAAATAATTATCTTCCACAAGCACTAAATTCATCTTAAAATACTGGAAAGAGGAATCAACACACAGACAGTCCATATCTGACTTCTGCAACAAAGGAGGAAGAAAGACTTCCAGATCTGAGCTGAAGATTCAAGATCTTAAGACCAATTTGTAAGAGTCACCAGAACTCTTACATCAGTAATTGCACTGGTACATAAAGAGATCGCAGTCACAGAAACAGACTGACCACTTTAAACACTGACAAAGTAAGTTTGCACACAATTTAGGTTAGTTAATTTTTACATCAAACCAGAAATCATAACTCTTTCTTTCCTTTAGTCACTTCGTTATGCTTAGCCTGGAATAATCAAAATGTTTTCATCTGTACTGACTCACCCACAAATCTACTGTGTGCACACATGCACCTTGACACGCATAACACTCACTCTACACAGAACACAAAATGGATTAACAAGGACCCCAATATACATAACAAAATCTCCAATAGAAAAGAACAAACCAAAGCAGTTTCTAACAAACTAAATTTAAATATTTTTAGCCTTTACTGGAATCTTAATTCCAAAAAAGTGTTAATGCAGCATTAAGAGTTTGATTAGGAAGCAACATTTCAGAATTCAGATCGTCATGTCATGCCAACTTTGCAAGATATTGCAGCAGACACTGGGCATGACAACTGTGATGAGCTGTCTGCAAAAATCGAGAAAATTGAGACAACTCATTATAGAAATATAACGGTTTGGACTTTCAACAGATCCCAAAAGGCAGACAATTCATTTTAAGATGAAGTCCTCAAGTGGCATTCATTCCTGTCTGTGTATTGCAAACATCTCAAATCAGCAGCTAAAGTCTTGTAGGAAAATTTAAGTGCTGCAGTTCTATAGGCAAATCAGGGTGAGTGTAAGGCAGAGTAGGGTTTTGTTTTTTTTAATGTAAGTCAGTCCCTGCATATTAATACAACATTATGCATTGGAGGGAGGAGGGGAGGGGGAGAGATTTGTGTTTCATATTCCACTCAAGAAATATTTTGAAGTTAAAACGCAGATGTAGGAAGGCCTGGGATTTTAAAGCTGCGAGAGACTCAGCAGAAGCCCCCGATTTCTTTTCCAGAACGCCTTCCCCATTGCAAAGCCGGCCCTGTGGAAGAGAGCCAGACAAGCAGCTCAGCGAAAGGAGGCGGGCAGGGGGAGATCAGAGGCAGGGTGGGGGGCAGCACAGACAAACAGGGAGGAGTGGGGAACCCACAAGAGGGTCATGGTGTGGGGGGTGGGAGAAGGAGAGTTAGGCTGGGACAGGGCGCAGGGTGTGGGGCCCAGGCCAAGGAGCGGAAGGGGGGACAGACACGATCTCCCCGAGGCCCTCTGCTCCCCATTCACCCCAGGGCCAGCGGGGGGCTGGGATCGCCGTCCCGGCTCTCTGCTCCCGGGGGGCTGGGCCGAGAGGAGCCCGCCTGAGGGCCGCGTCCCTGGCCTGCTCTCAGGCCGGCCCCACAGGATCAGAGGGGACCGCCTCTCCAGCCCGGGACCCCGCTGCGCCGGCTACAGCCAGAGCTCCGGCCGCGAGGTGCGCTGCCAGCTCTCACCCATCTGCTCCCGCAGCCCCTTCAGCGACGAGCCGCCACCCTCCGCCATCTTCAGCCGAGTGAAGGAACCGCTGCCGGCAGAACCTCGGAAGAGCGGGAGCCGCAGTGCGCAGGCTCTGAGCTGCCCAGGCCCGGCAGCGCCGCCGCGAGGGTGGAATAGCGCCCGGAGCCCGCTCCTCCGCTCCGCCCCTCAGCCCCGCCCCCGAGCTCCCGCCACGGCTCCGCCCACCCAGCTCCCGCCCTCCTCCTCCCCGCCTCAGAGCCCCTCCCCGGCCCACCCAGCTGCCGCCCGCACCACAGCCCCGCCCACTCAGCTCCCGGGCTCCCTCGCCGGCTCAACGCGCCTTTCCTTCGCTCTCCCACCCCTCCCCTTCTCCCGTCCTTCCGCTCTCCGTAGCCCCCCAATCCTTGCCCCATCGCCCCCTCCCTCTCCCTTTCCCTCACCCCCCTTACGCTCTCTCCACCCTCCCTATCAGCCCTCACCTTCCCAATCCCCTACCTCTCCCTTCCCCCCTTCGCTCCTCCCACCCCTCCCACTGCTCCCGTCCTTTCCCAGCCTCTCATCGTACGCCCCTCAAATCCTTTCCCCCATACCCACTCCCTCTCCCTTTCTCACCCCCCTTCGCTCTCCCACCCCCTCCCGTCCTTCCGCCTCTCCGTAGCCCCTTCATCCTTCCCATCCCCCTCCCTCTCCCTTCCCCCCCTTCGACTCACCACCCCTCCCCTCTCGTCCTTCCCGCCTCTTCCCGTAGCCCCCTCATCCTTCCCATCATGTCCCCCCCCTCCTCCGTTCCTACACCCCCCTTCGTTCTCCCACCCCTCCCCTACCCCTGTCATCCTTCCCCATCCCTCCCTCTCGCATTCCCACACTTCGTTTCCCACCCACCCCACGAAGCCCCTCATCTTCCTCATCCCTTCCTCTCTCCTTCCTCACCCCTTCTCCGCGTCCCTTCATAGCCTCTCCTGTAGCCCCCTCATCCTTCCCCAACTCCCTACTCTCCCTTCCTCACCCCCTCGTTTCCCACCCCTCCCTTAGCCCCCTCAGCCTTTCCGACATCCCCCTCCCTCTCCCTTCCTCACCGCCCCTTCGTTCTCGTACACCCTCCCCTAGCCCCCTCATCCTTCCCATCCCTCCCTCTCCCTTTCCTCACCCCCCTCGCTCTCCACCCCTCCCCTTCTCCCGTCCTTCCTGCCTCTCCCGTGAAGCCCTCATGCCTCCCACATCCCCTCCTCTCCCTTCCCTCACCCCCCTTCGCTCTCCATCCTCCCAGCCCCTCAATCTTCCCCATCCCCCTCCCTCTCCTTTCCTCATCCCCTCGTTCTCACCACCCTACCCTTAGCCCCCCTCATCCTCCCCATCTCCCTCCGCTCCTCCTTTCCTCACCCCCCTATCACTTCC
>NC_133776.1:100990912-101048286 GCF_003597395.2 Chelonoidis abingdonii | reverse complement strand
GGGGGGGGGGGGGGGGGGGAGGGAGTTGAGGAAAGCTGAGATCCCGATGCAATCTCGTGATTCCAGCAGTTGGGGCTTTAGAGAGACACCAGCTATCAAGAGGCTTGTGATAAAATCATGAGAGCTGGCACCAGGTCACATGGCAATGTCACTAGTTATACACTAGCACTGATCTCCATTGGAGGGTGGGGTGAGCCTGTGGGAAGAAGGCAGGTCCATAGCAGACAGCTATTTATTGGCTTTAACAGTAAGGAATAAAACAAGATTATTAACTTTGGAAAAACAGTTGTGTTATTATGGGCCTGATCCTGAAAGGTGCTTAGTGCCCCCACATACCAGTAAAATCAGCACTCAGGTTCGGTCCCTATATAGGCACTTGTGGTAATAGGGTCCATATTGGCAGAATTCATGAAAGGTTCAATAGCAGCAGTGAACTGTAAGTCTAAATATAGGCAGCCATGTTGGTTAGTTTCTGCTTCGCTAAGAATACAGGGGGGAAATTAACGTCAAATGAAGAAGTAAACAGTAAAAAATAAGAACCCTGTTAAAAAGAAATTATACCTTTGATAATGTTACACAGGTTTATACAGCCCACATCAAAAGCTTTTTGCAAATTAGCTATGTCAGCCATCAGTACATGACAAGCATCAAGGTTTTGAACAGCATTAACAAATTCAAAGAGCTGTAGATGTACCCTTATTAGGTCTAAAACTTAATTTTTAATTAATGAAGAGCTTATTTAAATTATGAAGTCCTTGCATGTGACCCACTCTTTTAAGCATTTGTATCAAATATTATAATATATGGCAATTGGATTATACTAATTATAATCGTAATAAATGTCACACAATTTTGGAAGCCAATAAGCTGTACAACTAGACGTCCAGATATTCTGGACAATTCATCTACTATATTTGTTTCCCACAAATCTAGCTTTTCATCAATGAGACTAAATGAAAGCAAATATGAAACAGGATGATTTTTAGACAATGGGCCAAATTCACTCTCGGTTTACGTAGGTTTAAATCCGTAGAAACTCAATGGAGTTACACTGGTATATTTAAGAGCAGAATTAGCTCAAGATTATAAAATACTTAGCCAATTGGAAGACCTAGTATGAATTTGTAGCTGTTGGCGCTTAGGGTACCTGTGGCCTAGTTAAGCACTGGGTATTTCTCACTGCCAGAAACAGGATACTGGACTTGATTGACCAGTGGTCTAAAATGTACATATCTCTGATTTGATCAAGGATTCTGCATTACTGAAATGTAGGCTAATTAGAAGGTAACTCTGTGAACTGAAAAATCAACAGCCACAGATGTGTTCAGTCTTTAGAAACATTAAAATACCCGGAAGTAGTTTACAATATATAGTGGGAAATGAGCACAAATGTCATAGATGGGTTAGTATGGCCTGGTCCACACTGGGGGATGGGGAGGAGGAGAATCGATCTAAGTTATGCAACTTCAGCTACGTGAATAACGTAGCTGAAGTTGATGTACTTAGACCTACTCACTGTGGTGTCTTCACTGCAATGAGTCGACTGCTGCCGCTCCCCCGTCGACTCTGCCTACACCTCTTGTGGCAGTGGCGTACAGGAGTCGATGGGAGAGCACTCAGAAGTCAGTTTATCACATCTTGACTAGATGAGATAAATCGACCCCTGCTGGATCAATTGCTGCCCACCCATCCAGTGGTAGTATAGACATACCCTATGAGTTCTCCAAATTTGCCAGTCCAGCTTGAGGGTATAAATCCTACTAGTAGAATGAAGTGAAAAAAGCAAAGATGCCGGCAGGCAGACCCTGCTCATTCCTAAAATTTTACTGTCTTTTAGAACAGTCTAGGTCAGGCTGGACATCAGATCTCTGCCCATCCAGTGACTGAGAGCCTGGTACTGAGAACTGAATCATGATCCTGTGGCAGCACAGAATACTACCACCACCATACTACCTAGTGACAGCGTTATGGTTCTTGTGGGTTCCCTAAGCAAGAACATGGCCTAAAGCTGCTGGAAGGGAATATCAAACAATGGGTTGCTGCCCAGCCAGGTAATTTTACTAGAGGGGATGGGTCTGGTGGATGGTGTTACTGCCAGTGTCTGCTCATGAGTTGCATTATTTCCATGGAATAATGGACCAACAAAATAGGGAAGCCACAAGAGACTGCTTGCTTTGGGATTAAGACTAAACTCTATCCTACTAAGCTGGTCACAGTTTTTTAAATAGAAGATCTCATAATCTGAAAATGATACTGCACTCAGTAGAAGAGTTGTCTGCTAATGGATTTGATTGTGCAACCCATACTTTGGTGGGCACCTTACTGTCACAATTAGTACCATATCTCCATTGACCTCAGTGAGACTACTCAAGTGAAAAGGTGCTCACCAACACGAGTCAGAGTTGTACAGTCTTGTCCCATATATTTAGCATTGCTGTTTGTATACAGTTCCAAATGAAGAACGAGGTCTGAGTGAAGAAGTGAAGCCATTCTGGTGAATATTACTCAGGGCAGTTCTACACTTAAAATGCTGTATCTGCACCGTTGCACTTAAGTGAATAGACTCCTATGCCAACGGAACAGCTTCTCCCATCTGTGTAGTTAATTCACCTCCCTGACAGGCGGTAGCTATATTGACAGGAGAAGATCTCCTGTCAACATAGCTCTGTCTACAGGGGGGGTTAAGTTAGTATATCTATGTTGCTCAGGGGTATTTTTCACACTCCAAAGTGACGTAGTTATACCGATATAGGTCTGTATTGTGGACCTGGCCTCAGTAGCTTGGCTTAGTAGAACTGGCTTAGTCCCCTAATAATATTGCCATTCTACATTAGGTCAGAGTTCTTTGTCACCTGTTTGTTGTTTTGCTGTCTCTTTGCATATTTATTTCTCTGCTGGCATAATTTCTGCACAACTTGCATCTGAGTTGTTACTACTTGGGAAGAGTGTAAGGATTGTATTGTAGCAGTGCCCACATTAAAAGGTAGACCCTGAAGTTCTGGTGGGAAATCTGCCTCAGAAATCAGCAAAACTTGAAACCAGGGCGAAGTTAGCCTGCCTGAGAGCTACTGGTTAGGCCATAAATGGGAGAAGTGGAGAGGAAGCAATAATTAAATAATGCAGCATTTCAGAGGTGACTGCAAATAGAACACTTAGAACTGTTTTACAGATAGGCTCCATCTTAGCGTGAGGATTCTGAGTACAGATTTGCCTTTGTGTTATTCTTTGTTAATGTTGCTTTCCCCTCTCTTATTGTCTGTGCATGTAAAATTACACTCTTTTGTTTTCTTTGCCTCACTTATTTCCTCTTGATTTTATACAATGCCATTTAGTATTTGTTTTCTTTTAAATAAAATGGGCAATTTAACGGTGGGAGAGACCAGAAAATTACTGAATTCCCAAAGATATTTTGATGTTTAGAATACGTAATAATAATATTTTGAATTTATAGATTGCATGCAATTTGAAGATCTGAGAGTGCTTTACAAACATTAAGGAATTAAATCTCACAACACCACTGTGAGATAAACAATTGCAAATTCATTACCACCATCTTCTACAAATGAAGAAACTAAGTCACAGAGAGATTAAAGTGTCTACTTGACAAAGTCACCCACAAAACAGAATAGTGACAAACAGAACCCAAGTATCCTGACTTCCTGTGCAGGGTTCTTCTATTTTTTCCATCTTTCCTTTCCTCATAGCTATTGTAGAAGATTTCCAAAATGTTTCTATGTGAGTTTTATATAATATCACAATGGGGAACTACAATGGTGGGACTATATGTGATTTAATCTAAATGTCTTCATGTCTTTGCAAGTCCTCTGAGTAGCATGCTACTGTGAGGGTGTGTTTTCATATGTCTACTGAATGTTCACAGTGAGTATTTACTGTGCATTTGAAATCATTAGAATCATAGGACTGGAAGGGCCCTTGAGAGGTCATCTAGTCCAGTCCTGGGCATTCATGGCAGGACTAAGTATTATCTAGAGGCCAAATGCTACTGTCCTCCACGTGGACATTCTTGTAAGGCATTGTGTAATAAAAGGGAGAAAATATCACTATACCCATTTTTGTCTTCAAGGAAAATATCCCAGGAAGAACAATTCTGCTCTAAGAAACTCTTGCAAATTAGAGAACATGGAAAAGGCACACAGAAAGTTTTCATTTGAGATGGCATCTTATGATATTCTCCATTCAATAGGCTTAACGCATCCCAGCTTTTAAAATAGTGTCTGCAATTTTTCACATCTAATTTTTTGCACACAGAAATGTCAGATTTGAAGGTTCAAATTGGATGTATGGCTATAAACTGGGGAATTACATCAAACCCAGTTCGCACATACATATCTGAATTTTTGCATACATAAAAACTTAGATGTGAAATACTGTGGGCAAAGTTTGAGAGTCTGGTTTTACTTTTAGGTACCACAATCCAGTTTTTATGCAAAAGGGAAAATATCAGATAAAACCCACAGTTGCAAGTGTTGGATATATTTCCGCATGTGAACAACTTCACTCCTATCCATACTGCCTGCTATAAATGGAATGAATGCCCTCCCAATTCCAGTTAACTAGGATATCACCTGATATTCCTCCTCAGAGCCTTAGTCTTACACAATGTCCATATTTTAATTATAAGGGGAGAAAAAGGGAGACAAAAGTCTGTATCCTCCTGCGTACTTTTCCCAGTGCATGCTGCCTTCTTGTGTATCTTTCTTTTAGACTGTAAGCAATTTGAGGCAATGATTGCATTTTTGAGTGTGCATCTTGTACACCAAGCAAATTGTTGGTGCTAAATAAACAACAATAGTTGAGGTGACATGGCCAAATTTGCAAAACTGGCTGCCTAAACTTCATATGTAAAGCCAGCATCTGTGCGTGCAAACAGTGCATGCAAATCTGTGCATCCCAGTCATGGATGCCTTGTGCTAGGCACTGTGCATACACCAAACAAAAATATGTTATTTTCCAAAAGAAAAAACAATCAGGAGTCCTTGTGGCACCTTAGAGACTAACAAATTTATTTGGGAATAAGCTTTTGTGGGCTACAGCCCTTCATCAGATGCATGGAGTGAAAAATACAGTAAGCAGTATATATATTTTATAGCACATAAAAAGATGGGAGTTGCCTTACCATGTCGGGGGTCACTGCTAATGAAGCCAATTCAATTAAGGTGGAAGTTGCCTATTCTCAACAGTTGACGAGAAGGGGTGAATATCAGAGGGAAAATTACTTTTGTAGTGTTAATGAGGCCAATGCAGTTAAGGTGTACTTTGCTCATTCTCCACAGTTCACAAGAAGTTGTATAGTAGCTGGTGAGTATTTGTGCAACTAAAACCTCTCCAGCACATCATCAGAGATCTACAACCTATCCTGAAGGATGATCCCTCACTCTCACAGACCTCTGACTCCCCGTTGTTTTTGCCGATACAGACTAACGCGGCTACCACTCTGAAACCTTTCCCAAAGAATTTACAATGAGTAATCGTTGAAGACATGAGTTGTAGGGGGATTTGTAGTTTAGGTGGCTAGTTTTGAAAAATGTCTCCCCATGTCTGTTGCTGTGATTTGGAGCAGTACATTCCTCAGGTAAATAATTAAGGTGAGGAGACTTAATTGTCTTAGGGTGCAAATCTCATCACCCTGAATGACTCTGCAAAGACTACATTTGAATGCCTGCTTTCCATCGTCAAACTCATTCTGGCATTTCTGTTTGCTCTGCAATGCAGTTTTACTATTTTTTATCATTGCTAAATTATACATAATTTCTATGTGATAGCGTGTCAATGCATCGAGTGATAAGAGTTTGACCATGTAAACTGTGATATGGTAATCTTATCATCCTTAACTCCAGGCATTTTATTACTTATATTACTTACAAATAATTATTAACGTTATATTACTTCCTCTGGTATTGTGAGATGATACCATTATGCGGAGTTACAGGGTTACACTAGCAATGCTATGGCTCTGATTGAGAGGGCATTTTCATTTGAAGACTAAATTTTCATTAGCTTGTAAGTTTCCTTAGATCTACCTAATGGGTTGAAAATGCTTGTTCTCAGTCCAGAGGCGAGTACTTTATGGGAATTTTAATCCTGTAAAGTAATTTTTTGGTTACCTGAGCATGAAAATAATATTTTTCTATCAAAGATTGTTCAGACATTTTCCCCCCTGTGAATAACTCAAAGATGGCTTCATTTTAAGGGCCAGGTTCCAAAAGGGCCTCCTAAATTGAACAAGAACAGGTAATTGTGCAAATCAGTGCCTGTTTGCATGCACAAATGCATGCTTTTGTATCTACAGATCTCATGGGTGCAGTTAAGGAGATTTCCCAGTAACTCTGCCTTGTTGTTACTATTGGAAAAGTGGCAAGAAGACAGAACTTAATGGCCAGATGTAGGTGGGCCTGTGAAAGGCACAGAGTTTGAGCCCTTGTTCAGGGACTGAAGCTGTGACTGGTACCTGTGTCCTCCTGAGTTTGTTGAGGAGGGTGGCTTGAAACCTCTGATACAGACTCCAGAAATGGACTTGTCAGGAACAACCCCTAATTGCCAAGATCCGTGCAAGCTCTTTGCCTCATACAGCCACCTGCTTCCCCTGGCTCTCCCCAGACTTCTTGGCAGTGCTGGGTTTAAAAACCTTGTTGCATTATCTTCATTCTCTGTGTGCAGTTTCAATGTATTCAGTGTGAAGCCTTGTGGGTGGGAGTTCCCATGCCAAAAGGAAGATGGACTCCAGCCAAAGAGAAAGGCATTTCTCTTTTCATTGAACATCATAATAACTTGTGCCCAAGAATACTAACTATTTCTGCAAAAGGCTGGCGTTACTTTAATTCTTGTTTCAACTCTCCTAAATGTTTTGGGAGCTGCCTACCTGAGCAACCATCTCTCCATGCTGCCTTACTCCAGTTGTGATCAGTGGAGCTGCTCAGGTATGAGCCCATTGCTATAAATATCAGGGCATTTGGAAGAATGTTCCCTCAACTTTGCAGCTTATTCCCTATCTTGGTTTGCCTAAGCCCAGGCAAACTGTGGTTACCTTTTCTTTCCAACATTTGGGAGTGAGTGGGCTGATGCCTGGGCAGATGAATTCTTGGTTGGAGGCAGTTGATAAGCCTGGTCAGAGATGATGTTTCTGGTTAGAATGTACAGTACTGAACAGAACTGTAAAATGTTGTTCGTGTGAATTTAACACTATTAGAGCTGCACAAGTACACAATGAATGGGACTGGCATACATGGATACCTATTATACTTAGAATGGGCCAAATTCACGAGTAATGTCAGCAGGGCACATCTCCATTCCTTTCAGTGGAGTTGCAGTCTGCTTACTTTCATGGTGAATTTGTTGTACTCCATTCAATTAGCCCAGCCCCATCGGATTCGTAGAAATGGAGTTTGGGGATGAAATATAGATCTTGGCCAGGATGTACTGGGACATATCCTAGCTGGTTTTTTTTCTGTTTTTCAGATGACTGATTTCATTTCATACCAATATAAATACCATCTTGGCAAATAAAGCAGGTCCTGTTTGTAAGAAATATATTTAGAGCAAAGGCCTCAGCATTACACTTGTTACTTTAACATACAACCCTCCTTCCTGTTTTGGCTTGGAGGTCACTGCTTTGGCAATTCCCTTCTGGCTTCTTACGTGGTTTTGAGAAACCCTAATTTTACAGGCTGCTCTCCCATAGACGCTACCTTGTCCTTGCATGAAATGGGCCCTCTACTCCTGAGCAGCTGAGGCAGATTGGAGGGGGATCCTGCAGATGAACTCATCAGGGACAAAGTGGGGCCCTCTCCACTATTTTATACTGAAATACTGTGAAGGTCCTGTGTTTCGGTATAAAAAGATGGCAAATAGATAAATGACTCCAGTGTTTGTTCATTTTGCTTAAAGAAGCTTCCTTTTGTTAGCCTGTTCCACACAATTATCCTTCTTTCAGTGGAAAATGGATCCTTTGTGTCTGAATTTAAATCCCAATATATTGTTATATGTTCAAAAGTTGAAAAATACTTTAGAGGCATTATCTAAAAGCTTTTATAACTTCAATCAAATATTTCTTCCAGCTCCCCACTCCTACATACATTCACATAGGAACGATAAATATAGGGCCTGATTCTGATCTGACATGCACCAGTTTTACTCTGGAATTACTCCTGATTTAAACAGATGCACTTAAACTCAGATTCAGGCCCTTCAGCGGGTCCTCAGAACACTATGTAGCTCAGGAAAGAGTATTGTAAGAGAACAAGGCTGTGTTATCTGTCCAACCAGCTCCTTAAATTATTAAAGATATTATAGGCAACTAGACTTGAAATTGTGGCAGAGCCTTAAAAAAACAAGCTTCAGTAGATCTGTGGCTGATTTTCCTGCCTGTTGGGCTTATTTTCAGAATCCAATGCTACAGAATCACAGAGTGATATTTCTCTTTCAACTGTGCACTGCATTGCAGGGATTGACGTACCAAATTGTTACCATTTGCTATACGTGAGTCTCATTCATACCTCTATCTGATACATGTACTGTATCAACCTGGATTTCACTTTTCTTTAAACCCTGAATGATGGTGCAAAGTAGGAAGAGAAAGGCTAGGTGTTTCTTCTTGATTATTACTAAACATCTCGCTCTCTTTCTCTTCAAAACACATAAGTCCTATGATTCCTTTTTTTCTTTTTTTTTTTTTAATTTCAATTTTGGACACGGGGCATAGTTTGGGGGTGGCCAGGAGGTGTTGCCCTCCCAAACTGCAAGCCTCAGGCAGCTGTGGAATTTGTTGCCCCACACGTGGCCCCGTTGGCCTGACGGGAGCTGCCCCCCAAATGTATAAGTCAAACTACACCTATGATTTTGGGTAGTCTTCAAGGTCGAAATATTAAAGGAAATACACTGCAGCTTCTAACTGTAATAGCAGGAAGCTCTTTGCTGTAGTGAATAACTGCAGAATGTAATAGTCACTTGGGAGCATGCACACAGTTCCCTTTGTAATCAAAGGGATGTTTTTCCCTAACACTACACATTCTCCAAATGCATCTGTAAGCTGGCACAGAATCACAAATCCTGTGCTAGGCTTTCAACCGTACAGAGAAGATGCATAATTCATTTATAAACAAGGGAATTTGTCAGTGACATTTATTTTTCTAAACAAAGCCCCAAACAATAACCAATTGCAATTATTATTATACAATTATCAACATTTAACATGTACAAAATACTGTACCCATGAGTAGTTTGCCTGTGGGAAGTATTTGTGTGCAGTCCGTAAAGCTTTCTATAAAAGTAATAAAATAATGCAGATGCTAAAAGTATTACAGTACCTACCTTTTTGTGTGCACAATAAATCAATCATTCTATCCTAAACAATTAATTCACCATCAGACATAACCAACCACATGCTTTGCAGCCAGGCATCTTGCTTACATGGTTGCAATAAGAACGTACGAAGTCCATTGCTTTGATGGATGAGTGTTTAGCTAGCATTGACTTTAGTTCTGGGTTTATTTGTTTTTATGGCTTCTCACATAGGAAGCGAGTCCAATCCTGTATTTGCAAATGCAGCTGCATGTCTTGCAAGTGTAATTGTTATTGAGGGGAGGGTGTGAGGCGCTGGCCTTACCATGTGCTCTCTTCTCCTGCACAGACCTCACACACCACTCCTTAAAAGTGGACATGGCCGCATGGCACAGACCTCACCATCTGGGTCTGTCAAGTGCAATGAGTTCCCAGGTTTGCATGCTTTGAGGTGTCTTGGTACCTGAGGATGGGTTAACCCTTAGAGCAGGTTCCCATGCTCAGTTGGCTTTAGAACACTACTTTTGATATATGGAAAACCTCCATGCAGACTGCATGTCCGACCCAGCAAAGCTGAGCCCTGATGAGCATATTCTCAATGCCAGAGACTTGTGTTGGGCATCCTGTCCTGCCACTTGATGTTGCAGATGGATCTTAGGCAGTGAAAGTGGAAGCTCTCCAGCTGTTCGATGTGGCACTGATAGAATGTCCATGTCTTGCAGCTGTAGAGGAGTGAGGTGAGTACAACAGCGTGGTAGATTTTTGTCTTGGTTTTGAGGCAGAGTCCACTCTCCCTCTAGAGCCCGTGGATGAGCCTGCCAAATACCAAGCTGACCTTTGCCTGGCGGTGAATGATCTCGTCATCTGACATGGCCTTGCTGGAAAGTATGCTACCCAGATAGCAGAATTTCCTGACCGAGTTGAGGGGTGTATTATTAATTGTGACAATGGGATCATTGTGCTCATGATGCTGATGGTCTGGTGCTGGCTGGTACATGACCTCCGTCTTTTTCAGGCTGATTGTGAAACCGAAGCATTTTGAGGCTTAGGCAAAGTGGTCTATGATAAGCTGAATGTCCTTGAGCGTGTGTGTAATGAGGGCACAGTCATTAGTAAACACGAGCTCTTTTAATAGCTGTTTGATTACTTTGGTGAGGGCCCTGAGTTGCTGTAGATTGAATACACCCCTATTCAATCTAAACCTGATGTGTGCACCTCTATCAAAGTCTTGGAATGCAAACAAAAACATAGCTGAAAAGACAATGGCAGAGAGGACTGGAGCCATTACACATCCTTGTTTGGTGGTGTTGGTGACAGGGAAGGCTTCTGATGAGTCACTACACTCCATCACTCTAGTCGTCATGCCATTGTGAAACGAGTGGATGACAGCAATCATCTTCTCTGGGCAACACAATTTAAGAAGGGGTTTCCATAGGTCTTTGCAATTCACCATGTTGAAGGCCTTGGTCAGGTCAACAAACACTTTGTACAGGTCCTTGGTCTGTTCACCAGCCTTCTCTTGTATTTGTTGATCTGCAAAAATCATGTCCGTGGTGCCATGGCCAGCACAAAAGCCACACTGTGACTCTGGATATACTGAGTCCATTAGGTGAGAGACAAGCCTGTTGAGAACAACCCATGCACGGATCTTCCCCGCTATAGACAGCAGTGAAATTCTATGATGGTTGTCATAGGAAGATATGCTTCCCTTCCTTTAGTATGGATGGACTATAAAAGCATCGTCATACGTCTGGGGAACAGTACCTTGTTCCCATATAGTCTTGAAAAGGCTGTGAGTCTCCTGACCAGGTGGGCACCTCTATATGTATACACTTCAGATGGAATGCCCTTGGGGCCTGGAGACTTGCTCATGGACAGCTGTTTGATGACTTTAGTAACCTCATCTACAAAAGAGTCCATGGACAGTTCCTCCAGACAGGACACTGGCGAAGTCAATAGCTTCATCAAACACCGTGAATTAATAGTTCAGGAGACTATCAAAGTTCTCTGCACTGCAAGAGAAAATATCACAGTTGTCTGTGAGCAGCCAGTTACCATCTGCTGTGAGAACAGGTGCTGTACCATTAGATTTTGGGTCATACACAGCACAAAGATCTTCACAGAAAGCCTTCATGTCATGCTTGTTGACTGCTTCTTGCAGTTCTGCAGCCTTCTGTTCCCACTAGTGATTCTTCTTTAGCCTTAATCAGGTTTATAGTGCATGTTTGGCCTGCTGGTACTTTGCCTTCTTCATTGTTGATTTCTTGACCATATGTAGGACTTGTGTGTGGTGTGTATGGTCTCTAGAATCCAGCCTATCTCAGGATCATTCTCACTGAACCAGTCTTGGTGCTTCTGACTTACAAAGCCAAGAACCTTGAATGCTGTATTATATGTGATATCTCTGAGCACCTGCCAGGTGCTTCTGTAGCCCTGATGATGTACGTTACACATGTAGACACAGTAACGGTCGGTTTTCTAGTAAGTGGAGGCTTTCACTACTATTGCAATTAGGACAGGTCTCAGATAGGGCCACCCTTTATTACAAGTGACAGTGAATGGAGTTTGTCCTTTAGTTTATTTGCTAGAACTTCTACTTTCAGAGCAGAGGGTTCCTGGTTCAAGTCTCAGTAGTGGTAAGCCTACAGTGGTTTGAGAGCCTTCTGTGGTAAACACCATGATATAACACACCACAATTACACCTATCATGAGCTCTGTGGGGAGGGCTCTATATTTGTGCAGTTTAAGTTTTATGGGTTGTCCAGAGGAGGGAGGGAATGGGGTTAACTCCATGGTTTGGCCTTGGAGAGCTTGGAGACCTGTGATTATCCTTTACCTCAGTTGGTACAGCTCCTGCTCTTGGGTCTTTGATCTCCAGTTAAAAGCCCTTCAGTGCTGGATCAAATCAGTCTGCTCATATATGGCCCTTTTGAAGGCTTGGTCTTCTCTAGAGAAGAAAAAAAGAATTAGCCAGTGCATAATGTGAAGAGATTTGAATGTGTACTCCTTTCATTCTACCCAGCCCTACTTACTGTTATTTTTGTTCATCTGTATAGTGACAATAATATGCTCAGCCCTTCGGCTTTTGTGGCACTGCCTCATTTCAATAAGATATAGACTTCTCACCTGGGGTATGATTTTTTAGAGATGCTGAGCCCTCTTGACTTCAGCTGGAGTTGTGAGTGCTCAGCACTTCTGAAAATCAGGCTGCTGGTGATTTTGCAGCTGTGCCAACTTTGCCCAGTTAGCAGATGGAACCCTGTATGTATATATATTTCTCTACTTAAAGTGGTACCCACTAAAATGCCAGCGTTTGCCAACTGTTACTTCCTAGTGGTATCTGAGCTACCCTAGTTATTTCCTTATACCAAGCATAGGGATATAACTGCGGTAGTTCAGACACCACTATAATAACTGTTGGCAACCACTGCCTTTTTATGGTAACCACTCCAGCAACTAAAAGGGATGTCACAAACCTTAGTTAGTTACTATTTGTACATTGTTCTGGCCCTGTAAAGCACTAAGTTCTTTGTATTATTATTAAGTCAGCTACTGAACAAATGGGAGCTTCTGTATACACCACGGTACTAAATTATAGCTCACAAATGCTGCATTAGTAACTTAACCCAGCACTTTCTGTCCCAAAGACACATGTCCCTACCATGAATTGAAGGAGCATCTCCATTCGCTCTAATTTTCTTCTAGGGATCCTGATCTAGAAAAAATGTAAGCGCATGCGTAATTTTAAGCATGTGAATAGTTCAATTGAAGCAAATGGGATTACTTACATTCTTAAAAGCTGAGCACTGTATAAGAACTTCACCAATGCGAGGTGCTGGTGTGAACAGCGCTTTTTCGGCAGGCGCACTCTCCTGCCGACAAAGCTGCTGCCGCTTCTTGGGAATGGAATTTTTTGGTCGGCAGGGGAGCTCTCTCTTGTTGACAAACAGGTGCTATACTGCGCGCCTTTTAGTGGCACAGCTGTAATGGCACAGCCGTGTTGCTAAAAGCTGTGTAGTGTAGCCATAGCCTTAGTTATTGTTTTAGTTTTCAAATGCAAAATGCATATCTGCAGGCTCTCTTTGGACACTTTCTCTAGCACGCTGTCACTAGAAATGGGTAACTTAAAACAAAGCTAATTTCCTGGTAGTCCTTTGGATGATTTGTTATCTGAAGCTTGACATTGTTTATTTTTGTGCCAAATGGTATTTGTGTTGTGTGCATTTTCCTGTTTCATTATCTGTGAATTACTCAATGTGCATAGTGTGGGAACCTACTGAAAATGTCATTGATTTTCCTAGGAAGTTCATGGAATAACTTTTAATAGATCCATCAATGCTCTATCAGTGAAATCATTGTGTCACAGCAGTATATTAACTATTGTGACTAGATGGTGCTGTAGGTTGCCGATCCCTGTTGTACAATTAGAAATAGGCTCAAGTGCAAAATTTGGATACAGTTTCTGAAATCCCCAGACACTATAAGTGTGAGTAGCTGGGAGGTATGGGTTGGTCCATTACAAAGATTAAAGTAGGGTGACCAGATATCCTGATTTTATAGGGGCAGTCTCTATATTTGGGCCTTTGTCTTATACAAGCGCCCCCATCCCCTGTCCTGATTTTTCATACTTGCTACCTGGTCACCCTAGATAAAGTACATTTTGCAAAATTCAGATCTGGATTTGTATTTCAAACATCTCCATAGTCTGGAAGAGGTAGGCAACCTATGGCACGTGTGCCGAAGGTGGCAAGCGAGCTGATTTTCAGTGGCACTCATACTATCTGGGTCCTGGCCACCGGCCCGGGGGGCTCTGCATTTTAATTTAATTTTAAATGAAGCTTCTTAAACATTTAAAAAAAAACTTTTTTATTTTACATACAACAATAGTTTAGTTATATGTTATAGACTTACAGAAACAGACCTTCTAAAAACATTAAAATGTATTATGGGCAGGCGAAACCTTAAATTAGAGTGAATAAATGAAGACTCGGCACACCACTTCTGAAAGGTTGCCGACCCCTGGGATATAGTTTTGGCTCAGGGCCATTTATATCTAGAATAGTAGGAGTTGAAGGTCATGCTGCATGGTATGTCACTGGAAAAATAATTTCCCTTATATTTAAAGTCTCAGATTAAACTAATGACCTCACTGTCACAATAATGTTGGGATTCTGCATGCACAAAGGCTGGACTTTAAATATCATTAGCTGTAAATTGTGCCATATGTCTTTTGAAAGGGCATTTTCCCCAGGTTTGCAGTAAAGTCTCAGATTTGAACTGTGGTCTCCATATCAGGATTTAGCAATGATCCTGGACATGGATCCACATTGGCTCAGAAGTCATGCATGAATCCATATACAGGACTCATCTCTGATTGTAAATTCTCTGGGGCACAGACTATATATTATTTGTACAGTACCGCACACAATGAGGCACTGATGCAAACTGGGGTCTTTGGATGAAGATAAAGTTGATGATGATAATCAGGGCCGGCGCTTGCATTTAGGAGGCTTAGGCAATAGCCTAGGGTGCCAGCATTTTTAGGGGGCGGCATTTGGAGGGGGCGGCAGGCGGCTCCGGTGGACCTGCTGCAGTCGTGTCTGCAGATGGTCCGCTGGTCCCGCACGGCTCCAGTGGACCTCCCGCAGGCACGGCTGCGGCAGCTCCACTGGAGCCGCGGACCAACGGACCTTCTGCAGAAATGGCTGCGGCAGCTCCACCGGAGCCGCGGGAGCGGCGCGCAGGGCGGCGAAATCTGTGCGCCTAGGGCGCGAGAAACCCTGGTGCCAGTCCTGATGATAATACAAATAACTGGTATTCTTAATATGTCTTTTTTTCAAGCAGGTATCTCTACTAGTAAACACCTAATTTATTATGTACATAATAACAATCTTAGATAATAACTAATTAAAAAGCTAAACCAATACACATAAAAAGATTGCACAGAAAAATTGATGTTTTCCTGGTGCAAAGATTAAAACCTGCTGAAATCAGCCACTCCTCAAAGCCCTGCTTTATTGTTTCAGATAGTTAGCTATGTCAGAATTATTTCAGAAATATTTCAAAACATATGGTTCTCCCAAGTATGTTAAAGATGTTCTCAAGCTATTCAAAATTTCATGCGCGATTACAGATAGCTGCCTCTGCATATCTACTTTCTTTATCTTGGCCCAAGTTTAAACTATACTTATGTAACAGAAAAATTGGATGCCTTTGAGAAACAAGGCTTCAGTGTGACTTTAGCGTGGTGGTATTGATTTTATGGCCACAAACACTGAAACCCAGATTCTATTTTTAACTGTGTCTCTTGGTTAAAAAGGAAACATATCAGGACATTTAGAAAATGTGGAGAGGAAGTAATGTAGCTCAAACTCTGGGGACTGTTAAAGGAAATGAGTCAGTGAGTTGCTAAGTAAGGGAAGTTGTCTGTTTACACAGGAGTTAAAAGAGTTAAAGAGCCTGTTTATGAAATTTCCAATCTGCTTTTCAGACCAAAGCAGATAGGATATTAGGATACATTTGGGATAAGCATGTCTAGACCCCTGA
The DNA here is from genome assembly GCF_003597395.2 of Chelonoidis abingdonii. Lineage (NCBI taxonomy): Eukaryota > Metazoa > Chordata > Testudines > Testudinidae > Chelonoidis > Chelonoidis abingdonii. The sequence continues at coordinate 101,032,443 of NC_133776.1, read as the reverse complement.
ACCTTGTGAGGTTTGTCTATTGCTAGCACAGACACAAAATATATGATCTGCCACAAACATGGGCAAAAGTCAGAAGCCACCACAAGACAAACCCCTTTCCTGACTGTTAGCAAACAAACAAATAGGTCATGAAACCATTTTTTTTCCTTTGCAGATCATCTTTAACCCTGACCCAGGGTGACTACCTGCAGGAGTGATGAGAGTAGTTGTGTGTCCATGGCACAGTCTCTAGCCTTTTCTTTAGAAACTGACAGAAGGGGACCCATAAGGATCAGCTGAGGTGGAGTATTTTGAGTGTGAGAGATGGACACCTCTGCATGGGAACTGGGCTGATACTGTCAATTCATTTCACAGAAGACACCAAACACTCTTCTGATAGTAAAACCCTTTTGTCATTTATCATTCTGATCTGGATTTCCAGGGTATTCTATGCCCATAATATTTTTTCTGCCTTTTTTTCTCTCTTCATCAGAGCCAAGCAGCCGGGTAGTTGGAACAGAGAAAAAAATGTCTTCCTCTGATTCAGACCCTACCCCCACAATAACTGGAAAAATACTTACTCTTCTTATTAAACAAGAATGTCTTAAAGTTTCTCTGAATGTTTTTTCCCATTAATAACCATGAATTTGATTTTGCTTTTCTCAACATCAGAGACAAAGTGAAATGGCACCTGAATTCAGTGATAAAATACAGTAATCAAAGAAACAGCTTCTGGGTCAAAGAGAACCTTACATTTACATGCTTTTTTCCAGGATGTGGTATTTTTGATGTATATCTAGCAAACAAATAACCACCATTTTTAGTTAAGGCCCTCTAACTACACACACAAACTAATTTCTGATCAGCTGTAGGCAGATACAGAGGAACTGAATCCACTTACACAAGGTCTGAATATGGTCCTATTGGTAGGTTTTCTCAAAAGTTTGCTTAATTTATTTGGTCTATGGCTAGTTAAAATGTTACTACAGCTTTAAGGCACTCCTTATATGCCTTAGTCTCAAACATGAAAAAGGAGCAAGGCTTCTTCTGCTGAAATGGATTGAATTCAGACTTCGGAAAAAATCTTGGCTATGGCACATGTCTATTTGTGATCCAGTCCTCTGTACTTTCATAGCGGAATAGCTCACATAGTTCAGTCAGGAGTCCTGATTTCCCAATTGGAAACAGCAGCTAGTGAAGAAATCCTTCCCATTAGTCTGACAGAGTTGCTGCAGTAATTGTATGCTGCTGTCTTTCTCAGATCCACAGTCAGATGTTGATCTGAATACTGCAGAACTGAGAAACTGAAAGTGGCCTTGTCCTAATGGTTTGTTTTTTCAGGCCCCATACCTGGCTCTATTCATAAGTGTATAGTTTGAAAAATCTAACACAGCAGGACGCAAAATGATTAAAACCGGACCTGGTTTACTGTCAGAACATGAGAGCATCTGTTATTTTTGACCAGCAACACCTTGGCCACAGCAGAAATCCTGCCATTAGTGCAAATATAGTTTGTGGTCCCTATTAGTGCAAATCACAAAAACTAAAACACATTTCAGTTCAGCAACTCGACTCAAGGAAACCCATGGCTTGGGTGGCAGAAGTCGAGGCACTTTGGCAGAAATAGCAGGAAGTTTACACGGCACTAATACAGTCAGCAGTGCAGTCCACGACCACATCCAGACAGGATTTAGGGACTACTACATGGTGATGCTAGCACCACAGTATCATAGTGTGCACTCACCCCCCGAGTGCTTCCTCGGGTCTCTAGCACCCCCTTGTGTCCTGGTTCCACAATGGTCTGCCACCTCTGTGGCCTACTCCTCCACTCAAGTTAGCTTTCAGTCCAGTCCCCTTCCAGTGTTAACAGCAAACACATTAAATCTTAACTCAAAATAGCCACCTGGGTGTTAAATACCAGTCCTTCATAGAGAACCAAGGTTAAGCCCCTGATTAGGCCAGGTCCCTGGGTTAAGGCAAGGACAGCAAACCTTCCCTGTCCTGACTTAATCCAGAATGAGCCCATAGTAAAAGCAGATAGTGGTTTATATCGGGCCTGCTGAGCTCTGAGTGACCTCTGTCTGTTCCTGGCCCTTCTAGACACCTGAGGACGAACTCTCAGTGGGTTTTGTCTGCATCTGCTCATGGGAGGACTCCTTAGGCAACCCCTGGAGATCTGAATTCCTAGCCAGACATCCAGAGCCGTCCGTTGGGTAGGGCGAATTGGAATGACCACATCGGGCCCTGCATTGGCACGGTCAGTCCTGGAAGAGATGAAGCCATCCCTTCTGCCCTGGGCCTCACATCCCCCTAAGGATGGCCCTCAGGCATCTTCAGAGGATGGGGTGTACCAAGGCAATGGCTCATCTGATAAGGGTAGCAAATTCCTCGTACACCCCATCACATATAGGCTTTGGAATTATGGCACCAAAGAAAAGGACAAGGTCTCAGCAGCCTAAACTAAGATTCCCTTTTACTGTGGAGTCCTGCCTCTCCTGACCCCTGCTAGAACACTACTATACTGTATCTGCATTCGCTCTGTTTGAAGGCTGTTGCTCCATCACTTTCACAAACACTAAACGTACCCCTATGTCTTTACACAAATGTGTGAGTAGGTGGGGTTTTAAAGAGTGAAGAAACTAAGATTAAAGACATTGGGCCAAATCCCTGGTGTAACCCCATTGGTTTGTAACTTCTGTAGGATTATATCAATTGATGAATCTGGCCTGTTGGCACCACTGATTCTGAAAATGGCTTTAAAAATTAATATTGTAATGCAGTTTATAGCAACATTTGCTGCTATTCTTGAAGAGGATGCTAGTGAATTATGGAGAGTAGTGGTAAAAACTGTTGACCCCAATTGGTTGGGAAGACAAGGGGGCTACTGTTGTTGGCTTATCGTCTTATATGTTGTATTTGATTTTTACTGTTCTTGCACCTGGAGCCTGTAATAGTGACAGTTTAAAAATGAAATAAATCCTGTCCAGGTGATGAGATGGATTGTATTGATGCGACACAGATAACAGCGGGGTTGCAGCCGGCTTCATTTTGTTGATGAATCATATCATGGACTGCCAGTGATGCTTGAGTGGCCTTTTCATTGTCTTGGGCTTAAGCAATAACACTTACCTGAGAGATCTGTGTTATGTGATCTGTTTCTAGTACCTGTCACCTGACAAATACTATGTTTCATAGGGTGGTGAGAGAGTAGTGTGGTTAGATTCTGATTTCATGCTGGTGTAAACCTGGAGGAACTCACATGAAGTGACTCTGAATTTTCCTCCAGAGCAGAATTCACCCCTTATTCTTTGAAAACTAACTTTCTAACAGTCTCTTTTTTCTTGACTTGCTTTCATTTTTTTAATAAACAGTTTATTTATTTGGCTTTTATTCTTTCTTCCATTTCAGCACTTCCCTGGCAAAAAACATTTACTGGGCACTTAATAAAAGTTCTTTCAGCTATAATTGTATGGGGAAACAGTGACACCCAGTGGATATTAATGTTAATGTATAATTCATAAACATCGCCTGGCTATGGTCTATTTTCCCATTTTCCCATGCTGTGTGTTGGACAGAGTAACTATTATCTTGGCACATTTTGTATAAGGTTATAATGGATAGCTCCAGCTCTAACAATGCAAGGATTAGCATTCCTTCAGAATAAAATAAAAATGAAACCCCACTAAGAAATATTTTTCTTTGTATACATAAATGCATTATAAGTAAAAGCTATTACTAATATTTGACATAGTTGTATTAGGAAGGATGAGGCCCAGTTCTAGCAGTTGAGGTGTGAAAACCAAGGGAGGAGAAACTGGTTTTGTAGTCGGCAAGCCATTCACAGTCTTTGTTTAATCCTGAGCTGATGGTGTCAAATTTGCAGATGAACTGAAGCTCAGCGTTTTCCTTTGAGTCTTGTCCGGAGGATGGCCTGAAGTTTTTTGCTGCAGGATGGCCACCTTAAGGTCTGCTATAGTGTGGGCCAGGGAGAATTGAAGTGTTCTCCTACAGTCTTTTGTAATTTGCCATTCCTAATATCTGATTTGTGTCTGTTTATCCTTTTCTGTAGAGGACCGTAGAGTTTGGCCCTGTACAAAGCAGAGGGCATTGCTGGCAATATGATGGCATTATTACATTGGTGGACATGCAGGTGAATGAACCGGTGATGGTGTGGTGATCTGGTAGATCCTGTGATGGTGTCGCTGTGTAGATATGTGGGCAGAGTTGGATCGAGGTTTGTTGCATGGATTGGTTCCTGAGCTAGAGTTAGTATGGTGCGGTGTGCAGTTACTGGTGAGAATATGTTCAGGTTGGCAGGTTCCTGTGGGCGAGGACTGGCCTGCCACCCAAGGCCTGTGAAGTGTGGGATCATTGTCCAGGATGGGTTGTAGATCCTGATGATGCGTTGGAGGGGTTTTAGCTGGGGACTGTATGTGATGGCCAGTGCAAGTCCTGTTGGTTTTCTTTCTTGGTTTGTCTTGCAGTAGAAGCTTCTGGGTACACGGTTCGGCTCTGTGATCTGTTTCCTTATTCCTCGTGCGGGTTATTGTAGTTTGATGAATGCTTGGTGGAGATTTTGTAGGTGTTGGTCTCTGTCTGAGGTTAGAGCAGATGCGGCTGTATCGCTACGGAAAAGAGATAAACGGACACAAATTAGATATTAGGAATGGCAATATACAAAACCTGTAGGAGAACACTCAACCTCCCTGGCCACACTATAGCAGACCTAAGGGTGCCATCCTGCAGCGAAAAAAACTTCAGGACCAGACTTCAAAGAGAAACTGCTGAGCTTCAATTCATCTGCAAATTTGACACCATCAGCTCAGGATTGAAGAAAGACTGTGAATGGCTTGCCAACTACAGAACCAGTTTCTCCTCCCTTGGTTTTCACACCTCAACTGCTAGAACAGGGCCTCATCCTCCCTGATTGAACTAACCTCGTTATCTCTAGCTTGCTTGCTAGCATTTATACCTGGCCCTGGAAATGTCCACTACATGCATCCGACGAAGTGGGTATTCACCCACGAAAGCTCATGCTCTAATATGTCTGTTAGTCTATAAGGTGCCACAGGATTCTCTGCTGCTTTTACAGATTCAGACTAACACGGCTACCCCTCTGATACTATATTTGATGGAAACTCTTGTACTGCATGTTCTGATCTCAAGGACAAATGTCAGGCCCTAGAGAGCTGTATCTAAAGTCTGCCTCACAATGCACTTAATTCAGTCACTTTCACAGTAAGAAGAGTTGCCACTTTTCCCTAAAAGCCCTAACTGGGCTGGTGCCTAGCATCATGGCCACCTTAATTCAATGCCTCTTCATGGAAGCACTCAATGGATGGAGCTGAGGTTCAAACCCCTTGGTAAGGACCTTGAGATCCTGCTGTTACTCCAGTAGCAGCACAGCTGTGGAAATGTCATGGGCTAGCTTCCTAAGTACAACACCTCCTCCACATCCTCAGACTTTCAAGCAGATAGCATGTGCCCCAGCTCATGCTGCTGTAGCTACACCACTATTATTATAGCTACTGATCTAGCTGATCAAAGCCAGCTCAGATATATTTACATGAGCTGCAATTATGCCTCCTGATCACCTGAAGACATTCCCCTAGTGCCACACTGTGGAGTGGAAGGTGGTAGCCAGCATACTCTGGGAACTGGGCCAGCTGGTGTAAATCAGAGTAGTTCAATGGAGCTATATTGATTTATACAAGGCCTCTTATCTAGGTTGCTTCCATCCCTGCTACGGAACATTTCCTCCATTTAAACAAAGTCTAAAGCTAGTGCCCATCAATCTCATCCCTAACACAAATCCCTACAAAATACATTTATGAATATACAATAGAGAGAGGTCTCTAGTCTGCCTTTAGCATAATGCTCCTCAAGAGGGTTGAAGATCCTGGAGTCCTTTGTGGAGTTAATCCCGTATTCTTCTCTTTGCTATTTATCTTGGGGACTTTATATGCAAAAAGCTCAGTTCTCTCAACCCCTCCTGGATTATTAATTATTAGTATATTGCACTTTTAGCACCTTTAATCCAAGGCTCTCAATGTGCTTTACAAACATTAATTAATAAGGCCTCCCACAGATGGAGAAATGGAGCCTAAGTGATTTACTCAATGTCACACTGTAAATCAGTGCTCAAGAACAGAATCTAGTAGTCTTAACTCCCAGTCCCTGGCTTCAGCCACAAATCATGTATTGCAACAGGATTTCTTTGGGAGATGTGATGTGATAAAATGGAGTATTACTGTGCATCACAGTGTAACCACAGATGGCCAGCTTGACTGTGGGGGAGAAGAAAGCAAGAAAGCAAAAAAGAAAGACCCTCTTAAAGTATGTCTACACTGGAGCTGGAGGTGTAATTTCTAGTGTAAACAGACACACCTGTGCTAGCTCTGATTGAGTTAGCTTGCTAAAAATGGAAGCGTAGCCACAGTACCATGAGTAGTGGGAGGGCCTAGCCACTGGAGTACATTCCTAGGGTCTCGGATGGGATCATACTCGGGTTGACTAGCCCATCCTAGTGCTCGTGCCACTGTGGCTACACTTCTATATTTAGCACACTAGCTTGATCAGAGTTGGTACAGTGATGTCTACTCAAACTGGAAATTACACCTTTCAGCTACAATAGAGACATACCTTAGGTTGGTGTGTATTCTAATGGGAGAGGGGTGGGTGTTGCATGACCTATATCCAGTCAAGATTTAAGCATGTGCCTAACTTTATTCACTGTTCTCGGCTCGTTAGAGCTCAGATCAAAGTGTAGTCCCTGTTCTTATTAGTTTAATATCTGATATGTTCTTTATTTGAGAACTGTATATTAAATTGATTTATTCACTGCGAGTAGTCCCTCTGACTTTCAGGGTGGGGGGCCTCAGATTAATGGGAGTGCCAAATGTTCCCCTCAGGCCATTTAGTGGGTCATGCAGCACAGATTTCTGAAATAAATGACATTTATTTATTCATTTTATTTGCAAGTCACTTTTCAAACATTCCCCCTTTCTCATCAAGAAGTCATGCCTCTTAGGTTTGTAATGACTAAAATAATTCTAATCATGGGAATCTCAGTGTCTGTATTCTTATCTCCCGTCTGCTTTCTCTACTGCTGAGAAAAACAAGCTGTAACGTGATGAGATCAATTGCAGTTTGCCTGAACTGAATGGATAGTCTGCCTTAGGCCTCAATCAATAGGCTGCTCATGTCAAGCAAGGAGTGTTTAATAGTTTTTGAGCAACAAATATTTGTTAATATTTCTTTTTTTAAGTCAGCTTTCCCCCACTTTTTTATACCCAAGTACCAGTCAGAAAGCAATCCTGGAAAAGATTCTCATGATATGATGCCTGCTGTTTTTCAGAGAACTGCATGGTAGAGAGCTTTAGTAGGGCTTTTTGAGTGTAATAATTCTGAAAGGGGTCTAATGAAAAATACAGAAAAGTGAAAAGAAATATTGGTAAAACCAGGGCTCCAGGGATGGTAATAAGATTTGGGTTGTGAGCTGATGGAGACTCCATCCAGCTCCTCACAAAAACTATACTATGGGAGAGCCAAAAAGTTACCCATCTGGAAGCTTGTGGATTTAAGAAAGGCAGTTCAAAAATAAAACTACATATACCTACAAAAGGAGCCTCCCCATAGATTTGGCTACGTCAAAGGGTCCCTCTCCTTTCCCAGAGCCTGGTTCTCTCTGTCGGGGGGCTCACAGGGTTCCAATCCTCCCCTAGAGCCTGGTTCTCTGTCAGAGGGCTCTTTTATCCCCAGTTATCGGCATCTGCCCCAGTGAATCAGCAGTAACTAATCTGCAGCTGCCAGTTGGATTCCAACGCCTGCTAGTAGAATGGGCAATAGGAGAATCTTGCCAATAGAAGAATAGGTCCCCTGGCTAATGGCTTGTCTCTGACCCTGTTCAGATGTGAATGGCAGAGTTTATCACCAAAGGAATTTTTTGGTGTCAGTTCTGCTCCGTTTTGGCCAATACCTACATTATAAAACCACCATCACAACCAGCTCTAACTGGCTCCTTGGATGGCAGTCTCAGCAGACAGAGAAAGGATTGAATGGGCCCCCTGCCCTTACACTCCCAGAGATTGCTCTTCCTATCAAGGTCATAGTTCACTGGAGTGTTGATAGAGCGACTGCTTGTACTATTTCTGTTCCCCAGCTTGTATCTGCTGTGTGGTCAAATAGAGGAATTCAACTTGCTGCTAACTTTCATCAGTTCTAAAACCGTGGGAAGGAGAGTCACAATGTTGAGTAATTTAAAGATATCAGATATTATTAAATGCAGATATTTATCTACCCGAACTCCAGTAAGGATCACTGAAGGCCTGGTCAGTGGATGTATAAGTCAACTGTACGTGTAAAACTGGTTTTAAACAGATAATTTGATATTATGCTTCTGCATTTCACTTAACTCTCCTTACTGACCTGTAACCCTCTCCGCCCAGCTCAAAAGCATCTTTCCCACCTCCACCCCTGCTTTCCCTCTCTTTCCGTGTTGTCACTATTACATATAAATCTCACCCAAGATTAATCTAGTGCAATATTGCTTCAAGGGCAGTAAATGTCTATTCCAAGGTCTCATCACATCAAATTCTTTCCATTCAACACTGTATTCAGAATCCATGATTCCCGCAAACCACAAAGAGACTCTCCTACTAAAATCAGGTATGAAATTGATCCCCCACCAGCATGACCTACTTTTTCATTCCTATATATTTTGTACCAGTATTACCATGTCCCATTGATTGTCATCATTACACCCAGTTTCTGTGATGCCTATTATATCAATATCCTTATTTAATACCAGGCACTCAAGTTCACCCACCTTAGTATTTAGACTTCTAGCATTTGACACTTTCACCACATATACACCAAATACACTGGAAAATATTGCCATTTTAGACTGACATTGTTCCTGCCTAGCTCTACAACACATGCTACCACAAGGGGGATGCAGCGCTGAGGCTCAAAACTTGGAACTTTACACCTGGGACAAGCTGGGACAATAAGTGTTATGTAGGCAAAGTGCTCAGCAACCCTAACCCTGGGACCAGGGGTCACCCCTGCCCATCTGAAATGAGTCCTATAGGTCAGAGTTGCGGCTGTTTATGGATGTCATGGGTTCTTGGCTCTCTTGATTCCCCTGCTTCAACTGGTCTCAGAATGTGGAATTTGGGGAATTGAAGAGACATACACACTGTGGCACTCCTGAACTCTACAATCAATGTTAAGGCTCTGGTTTAGCTGGTCAGACATGCTTTATAAGGTTCACATGAGGCCAATGGTTGCATTATGAAGTGTGCATGACCAGCTGTCCATGCTATCTTTTTAAACGATCAACATGAATCAGCACTGTTGGTGTATAAAATGTTCAGTGTGAGTGGATGCTATAGAAAACTTCAGTTAATGGGATGTGAAACCTTCAATGCCAGTTAATCTCACCCAGGAATAACTGATCACCATGATCAGGGTTATCCATAACTGATAATTTTTTTTAATCAAATTAGAGGATTCATTCATTTTTCCTTGGACCTTTAGTATGCATACAGTGACCTGCTAAAACCAAGCTGTATTAACATTCAAGGGACCCCAAAAACCTGAATCTTTTGTCACATTTTTAAGCAAATAATTCTTAAAGAGCTGTAACAAAAATGATTTGGTTGATTCCTTAAAAATTTCCAAAATAATCTACTCTGGTTCAAAAGATCCACAAATTCATTGGTGAAAAGATTTTCTCTGTCCAAAGTTATAAGGTGAGTGAAAATTTCAGTCTTACAATTGAAACCTATGTATAACATTAACAGCTTGTATGGAGCAGCTCCCAAATGGTGGCACAATATGTTATTATTTATAGCTTTAAGAATTTTGAAGGAATTTTCCTTCATAAAAGCATGCATCTTTCCCCCTTGCTTCTATTTTATTTTATTTTTTCAGTAAACTAATCTAATCTTTTACAATATAGCTCACTATCTGGGTTATGTTTTATGATCTAATATGTTACTTATAACCTATTCTTTTGCAATCGTTAAGCACTTGGAATGTTAGTGATCAGAGGTCGCTCTAAAGTTCCATCCAGCCTGTTAGTTCTGCATATGGGCCCTAATTCAGTAAGTTGCTTAAGTGCATGTTTAATGTTAAGCACATGAGCAGTCCCATTGACTTCAATCACTGCAAACTTGAGTGATGATTTTGCCATCTTCTCAGCGACATCAGAGAAGAAATGCACAACTCAGAATTGGTCCTGTGGGGGCATGAGTAGCAGTGGTTATTAAATTTGTCTCTGTAATATTGCTCTGCTACTACAGGAGAGCTTTGTTTTGCTCTTCATTTTGAGGCAATGATGTGAGGGGACTGCAGATATTCAAAGTACACTCAAAACCAACAGCAGCATTAGGTCAATCTTCTCTCAATTCTGTAAATATTCTCTTAGGGAGATGTAGCAGTCACTCCTTTGATTGGCACTGCCTTTTTTTGAATTTTTAATTTAATTTTTTTACTCTTTTTCTCATTTTATTTAGATTATTGGTATTCCACAGTGCAAAACCACAATTTACCTTAATTATTACTTCTACCTTAATTACTGGCTCTCCACATATTACAGAAACATGGTAGTAAATCAGCATTTGAACTTGTAAGACAGTTTCCATTAGAAATGATATTTTGAACCTACCTCTCTAATCTTCTGCCTGAAGTTGAGTTTTAAGTCATATGAAAATTGTGGGAAAAAATGGATGCCATTGGGATAAGCCATTTTTGTCTAACTTTTCTATTTGTGAAAGTATGTGTAAAAATATCTTGCTTTATAAACTTGTATGCAGTGTAGTTGTAGCTGTGTCAGTCCCAGGATATTACAGAGACAAGATGGGTGAGGTACCAACTTCTATTGGTAAGAGAGACAAGTTTTCAAATTACACAGAGCTCTTCTTCAGATCTAGGTAAGGAACTCCCAGCATTACAGCAAAATGCAAGGTGGGATAGAGTGTTTAGCATAGGTAGTTAGCACATATTGTAAGGGACCATTCAAGATAGATGGCTCATTAACACCTCTGCAGTCATAGGACAAAAAGAGGTGGTTAGTGAGTTACAGATTATTGTAATAAATCATAAATCCATGGGTTTTAGTATCTAGAGAGTAATGAATTTAAGTTTCCAGGCTCATCTTTTTAGAGTTGTGCAGGTTTCATTTGAGGATGAAGACTGATATATCTGGATCTGATCAGATATAGAGTGATCACTTTGTGAAAAGTGTTCACCCACAGGTGATAGCTTGTTTTTGTCTTTTATCATTTTCCTGTGTGAGTTCATTTGAGAGCGGAGTGATTGTCCGGTTTCATCCATAGAATTGTTTACTGGGCCATTTAGTGCACCGGAGGAGGTATACCACATGTTGTAACAGGCATGTGTGCGAGCCAGGGGAGTGCACAGGAATAAAAATTTGGCCGCTTTTGGAGGGGCACTGGAGCAGCTAGCTCTCCTTCCCCCTCCCCAGGCTGGAGGAACTGTCTCTTCCTGGCACCTGGGACCTGGTTCTCCCTGCGGCAGTCCCAGACTAGGGGAGCTGGCTTTCTCCCCTTCCCCCTCAGCCCCAGGGCCAGAGGAGCTGTCATTTCTCACCCAGGCCAGGCTGGAAGAGCTCACTCTCCCTGGCCCCAGAGTTCTGTGCCTGCCCCTGCTCCTCCTGACTCTGGGGTTGTAGCCATGGATCTTGAAAGGTGTTTTGTGGGGGGTGTTGTAGCAGACATTGTAGCAGCGGAGATATGTCTGCAGGTTTTGCATCTGTTCTTCTGGTGGGGTCTGGTGTTGCTTTGAATTGGTATGTCCTGGTCTGTGTGGAGCTTTCTTCTGTTAATGAGCTTGGAGAGATTGTGGTGGGGAGGGTTGAGGGCCAGAAGTGGGGTTCAGGAAATATTTCATTCAGGATGGGGTCCCCATTGCGTATGGATTGTATTTGTATTGATGATGCCCCATATGGGTTCCAGTGTGGACAACTAGGGATGTGCTGTCAGAGGGGGCTTTGTTTCTGTATTGAAGCAGGTTCTCTCAGGGTACTTGGGTGGCCCATTCCATGATGCAGTCTACTTGCCTGGTGGAGTGTCCTTGTTTGGTGAAGGTGGCTTAAAGCATGTTAAGTTGTATATCCCGAACTTTCTCCTCAGAGGATATTCTGTGATATCTGAATGTCTGGCAGTACATACAGATTTCTTGGTGTGTTTGGGGTGATTACTGGATCTGTGAAGGTAGGTGTAGTGTTCTGTGGGTTTCTGATATAATGGTTATCCACTATTGAAGCTGATTGTGATGTCCAGGAAGATGATGCTAGTGTGGGAGTGTTCCCGATGGAGTTTAATGGACAGATGGTGGTTGCTGAAGTTGTGGTGGAAATCTGTAAGGGAGTTTAAGCCATTTTTTCCAGAGGATGAAAATATCTTCAATGTATGTCAGGTATATAATTAGTTTTGTGGGGCCATTTGCCCAGAAATTCTTCTTTAAGGTGTCCCATGAAGAGGTTGGCTTATTGGGGAGCCATCCTAGTACCCATGGCTGTTCCCATGGTTTGGACAAAGTGTTTGTTGTTGAGTGTAAAATTGTTAAGGGTGAGGATGAAATGGATGAGTTTGGTGATGTGTTTGGAGTGGATATCTGAGGGCTGTCCATTGTCTTGTAAATATCTGAGGCAGGCAGCTATGTGGTCATTGTGAGTGACGTTGGTGTACAGAGATGTGACACCCATGGTGACGAGGAGGATCAATTGCTTCTTTGGCCAGAGACAGTTCTCATGCATGTTCTGCCAGGCTGATTGTGATTGCCCCTCCTGTATGTCATGCTGAGGAAAATAATAAAACAATGTGGGTTGTAGTTCTATCAAGATGTGCATGGCACACACAGTTCTATGCCTCTGTTCCATCAAACCCAGATGGTGCAGCATCTTTGCTTTCCTAGTGCCTGGTGGAGAGCAATACGTAGATAGAGGCAAGCTGGCAGAAGCTTAGTTTGGACAAAAGGGAGGCACTGAAAGTGTGTTAAGGGAAAGTGGGGGTGATTGTCCTTCCTACCCTTCTTTCATTTAAGAAGTTTTTAATTTGGGGTGCTGCTGGATCCTCAATGTACCTGGAAGTACAGGTGGCACCAGGGGCCCAAAGCATCATTTTACAACTGTATCTGTTTAACAGATGCAGTTGTAAAATTTTAGACGGGTAAATGGAGTAACAGAGGAGACAGGGAGAGTGTGGAGGCCCTGAGCTACGGGCGGGGTGGGGAGGAGTCACATGGAGGGTCATGTGTGAAGTCGCTTTGTGTCCCTCCCATGAGTGCAGTACTGGCAAGAAATGACCTCTGCTTGCATCACTGGCTCTGCCTGGGTTTCCTTGTTTGTGAAGCATGCATCTTGGGAAGCATGTAGACAGTCCCTGGGGTGGGTTCCTAGGGGATGAGTTTGTAGACTTCTCTTGGAGTGGTTTATAAACTTTACATTTGTTTTACCCATTTGTGCTTAATAAGAATTAATGTATTAATAAGGAGGGTGAAACATTTTGGAGTTATTAGATGCAAATCTGGGTCTCTGGAAGTTGCTTAAATATTTGTGCAAGCATTATAAAGTCCTTGAGCTCTGGTGTAGAATTTGTAAGCAACAGAAGAGAGTCTGAAGAACTTGCAAGTTCCCATGGGACATGGAGTATAAGAGTGAGAGAGTTTCCATTGTAAGCCCATTTTTACACCCTCTGTCATATACTTGGACCATAGTGGGACAGTGGGCTGTGGAAGGTTCAAGTTTCTTGCATATATTTATCAAAGTTACAAAAATAAGATGTTAGTATATCTGACCCATAACAAGTGTGTAGAATGGAGGTGGTTTGGGGGACTGGTTGTTATATGGTGGTTCTCAGATCAGTATATAATTGTGGGAAGGGATAAGCCTGATCCAAAGTCCACTGAAGTCAAGGGAGACATTCTGTTGATTGCAAAAGGCATTGGATTAGGCCAGTGGTTCTCAAACTGGGGCGGCTGCTTGTGTACAGAAAGCCCCTGGCGGGCCAGGCCAGTTTGTTTACCTGCCCCATCCGCAGGTCCAGCCAATTGCGGCTCCCACTGGCCGCAGTTTGCTGCTCCAAGCCAATGGGAGCTGCTGGAAGTGGTGTGGGGCAAGGGATGTACTGGCCGCCGCTTCCAGCGGCTCCCATTAGCCTGCAGTGGTGAACGGTGGCCAGTGGGAGCCGTGATCGGCCAGACCTGCAGGTTTGAAAACCACTGGATTAGGCCTATAGTGAGGGACTTTAACTCTTATTGGAAATGTACTGTATGTGGGTGTAAGCAAGCTTCTGGCCTAGAAGTGGAGGATGAGTATGGATATAGGCTCAGTAAGCTTTCTGGGGCAGGACTGGTGTCTTTGTTTGTATATGTCTGTATAATGTACAGCGCAATGAGGCCTCATGGAGCTACTGTACCATAAAGATAAAATAGAATAAAACAATATTAATACAGCTTAAGGCAAATCTTAATAAAGATTGTTGAAACTTAATGCCTCACTTCTAAACATTTAGTGATATCAATATTTCCGGCTACAACAATCTGAGTTTTTTTGGCTTAAAAGACATATATTTGCGAGCTTAAAAATGCATTTTGTGCAGGGATATGCAAATAGCTACAGTAGATCTATCTACTAGAAAATATAGAGAATCTAACAAGAAAGCTGTTTGTACACAGTCATGCTTTCAACATTCAATCAGTTTTGATCAAATTAAGTAACAAAAGTGAATAAATGTGATAGCAACTCTCCCATAATTACATATAGTTTAGTTTTGGGATCAAATATAAATGTCCGGCTGTATAAAGGAAGCTCAGTCCAATTGGGAAATGAATGTTCTCCAAACACCATTAACTGATGCATAATGCAGAGTTGAGGTATTCTGAAAAGGGCACACCCATTTACTTAGACAGTGATTCATGGAATTATTTGGGAAGGACGACAGCCATTCTGTGCTGAAAGGTCTAACAGAAACAGAAAGCCGCTATTAAGGCTCGGGGCATATGAATCTTTCCATTTCAATAAAATGGCTGGTGGCAAGATATGCTAGTGAACCAGACACCCACATTCCTCATCCTGACAATCAGACTCCCAGCAGACAGGCTTTCAACATAATTACAGTACACAGAAGTTTGGAAGATCTTAAAAATCTCCATAGCAACCTCCACGGCAAAAAATCTTTGCATATCCAAAGAGAAGGGAAAACACCCTAAGAAGGATTGTGCATCTGAACATTCTATTTGGATCTGAACTGCCAAACATGGTTTTTGTGGTGGAGCCATTTTGTATTACATTTCATTACATGTATTGCATACAGAGGTTTTTTAGCTATTTGTCTCACATCTTCCTCTAAGCTTCCCAAAGAGATTTTTCACTGAGAGACTGGGGCTGTTGGCTATTACACCAAACCTCTGATGTAGCTTGTCAGAATGACGAGTAATTGATATTAACAAAGCCTATCCCAGCATAGTTCTCCAGGCTCTTTCAATCACCTCTAGTAAATACCAAAAAAACATTATTTAAAGCACAGTAAAAATGTCAATGTGATTAAACCTACCTCTGAACTAAACACCAGAAAAAGGAATAGAGGGGTATGGCAAAAGGGAAGTCCTGTGTGCTTTGTGTACGGCACATAGAAATCACAATAAAAACACTTGCACCTCTAGGAATGCAAAGTAGCCATAAAGTTGTCTTAACAGGCACAACCCGTAGGTGGCTTTTAAAAGCCTTGTCCAGGGCTACATTTGGAGAGTACCTGAACAGCTCCATGAGGGATAGTTTATGCAAATTATTTCAAAATATGCAATTTAGCTCATTAAATATTTTGCATATTTGCAGTATTGATTTTTTAATAATTTGCATATCTGTAAATTTGTATGGCCATAAACTTCAACCTAAGGTCAACAACTCTGTCCAAACAGGTGTGGGAGCAGGACACGGCACTGCACAGGGCTTGGCAGCTGTGGCAGATGGATGAAAGCTGAAGGGTGTCTGGGGAGTAGAGGGTGTTGGGTGGCAGCAGTGAGAGAGACAGCGGGCTTGTGAGGGTATCCAGAGGGAAGCCAAAGTAGCTGGGAGCTGGGTGTAGTTAGGTTTGTGGAGCTATCCAGCGGAGAGCTCAAGGGAGAAGCTGGAGACAGTGGGGCTTGTGGGAGGTGTCTCTGGGAGAAATGCGGGTACCTAGGGAAGGAAGTTTTGTGGGAACTAGGGTGGGATGCCAGGGGAAAGATAGAGGCAGATGGGTAGGGTGGCTGAGGGTTGAGTGGAAGCTGGAGGCAGCCAGGGCCTGTTGCTGAATGAGGGAGTCTGGGGCCAGTACTGGGTCCCCTTCATCTTCCTGGCTGCTTCTTCCCTGCTCAGGTCCAGCAGTGGGAGCTAACTAAAGTGTGATATTTGGGAGCAAGAGGCAAGGCATTCTGGGAGGGATACTATCCAATCAGTAGGAGACACGAATGAGCTCCATCCAGACTCCTTTCAGGGCTCTGTTCAAACCTCACTTTTTCTCCAAAGCCCACTAACAATAACAGCAGTTGGAAGTCGGAGATGCCAAGTGGAGAGGAAGAGGTAAAGAAATGCCAAGCTCTAGGATGGCAAGAACCGGTCCATCTTGAATTAAAATGTTATGTCAATCTTCATACTGTATCAGATACCTAGATACCATGAAGAGAGAGATGTTACTCTTTTGAGAGGCTGTCATAGGGCCGCCGGGGGGGGGGGGGGGCAAGTGGGGCTGGGACCCCCATGAGAGTTTTTTGGGTCCCCGGGAGCGGGGTCTTTCACTTGCTCAGGGGCCCCGTAAAACTCTCGTGGGGCCTGGGCCTCCGGAGCTTTTTCCGCTCTGGGTCTTCGGCTGCAATTTGGTGGTGGTGGGTCCTTCTGCTCCATGACCCGCCACCGAAGTGCCCTGAAGACCCACAGCGGGGTGGTCCTTCCATCCTGGAACCCACCACCAAAGTGCTGGATCTTCGGCGACAATTTGGCGGCGGGGGGCCCCCCACCACCAAAGACTCCAGGCCCCCTGAATCCTCTGTGCAGCCCCTGGGCTGTCAGCCTCTGATCCATAGAGTCTTTCCTGGCAGCTGGCAGAATTAAATGGTTTTAGAACCAAGTAGCAAGGAGAATGAAGTATTGGAAGGGCAGATGGGCCCAGGAGAGGATCTCTGTTATGAAGTAATGAACAGAGAGAAGAGGTTGGAGAACCATTCTGGGGAAATTACTCAGACCTCTGTCACTTTCTAAACAGAACTAAGCAGAAGATGCCTTAGCTCATCTTTTTTCAATTCCACTTGATATTTGACAATGTTGTAAACTCTGGACTTTGCTCTTGCATGCACATCAAATTTTATGTCCCATGGATATGCCCATGCCATCCTATAGGCTGCAGAGAAGGACAAAATGATTTGTCAATGAAGAGTTATGGCAGGAGTCAACAAATCACAGGTAGGGTAATAAAGAAGGTGGCTGGCAGACAGGTTTGTTGTTATAGCAGATTTTTCAATAACTGTAAGGGGTGAGAACTCAGCTGGAGATGGTCTGCTGTTCCCCAGCTGATCCACCTAAAGCTTCAAGGCAGCCTGTCTGATTTCCATTTTGTGCCAATAATGCGCTTTGTTGTTTGAAAGGGTGAAATGTGTGGGATGTTTGGCAAAAATCTACCTTGATTTTCGTTTGCTACCTCCCTACCAGGTGAGTTTTTGAAAAGTATCTTGTAATGGCTATAAAGTTTTTATATGTAAATGGAGTAAATGTATAAGAACAACTGCTTGTGTCAGACACTAAATGGAAAGTTGAACTTAATTTTTTTCTAATTGCTACATTTTATAAAATCTTTTAAATGAGTTTCACAAGTACAGTAATCTGCTTTTTTCACTCGACTGTGCAGATATCTATTATTAGCTCAGTTGCTTTATTAAACTACGTCTGTTTAGTTCATCTGACTATAGAGGGACCATTTCCATTTTCACAGTGCTCAGACTGTAGTGTCTATTAGCCCAGAATGCAAGGCAATGTCCTCCGCTGGCACAAATCTGCACATTCCCCTGAAATCACTGATGTTATTGGAGCTA
This sequence comes from Chelonoidis abingdonii, assembly GCF_003597395.2. Lineage (NCBI taxonomy): Eukaryota > Metazoa > Chordata > Testudines > Testudinidae > Chelonoidis > Chelonoidis abingdonii. Next base: position 101,014,374 of record NC_133776.1, on the reverse strand, counting down.
TACCAATTGGATCTGGCCCCATAATTTACAAGTTAAATACAACATTGTAAATTAAGGGCTTAATCCTGCAGAGCTCTGAGCTCACTGATGAGGTGGTGAGTGCAGTGGAGTCCCACTGAAGAGAATGCGGGAGATGCTGGCAACTCACATGGGGTGCTCAGAACCGAAAGACAAAGCTAGCTGCTAGGGGCTTTTCTAAACCCAGGATAGCACAGATGTAACTACGTTATTTTAAACTGACTTAGTGAAACTGGTGTGACGCTCTGTGTGGACCCACTTGTTTCAATATAAATCAGGCTTCCTTTGGTTTAGCTTAAATGTACTGAGAACAGGTTTAAGCAGAACAGAACTATAAGCCTCTCTTAAACGAAAATAATAGTGGCATCAGATTTACTAAACTGGTGAAAGTTTGTGTGTAAAAATGAGAAGAGCTGATTTTGTTTGACTTAGTTCTTTCCCATATTTTCTGTGCTAAATTAAATCATTGATTTTTTCTTCCCCTCCCCCTTAAATTAAAAAAAAAAAAAGTAGGCACCAATCCTCAGCTGGTGTTCCTGACGTGGTTCCCCTGCCCCACTTTAAATTGTTTGTGCAGCTCAGTAGAGAAGAATTATTTGTCCAGTCTAATGAAATTATGATGTTTACAAATACAATATAGACACAGGTCCTGATGCAGAAGACACTTAAGCACGTGAGTAACTGTACTCACATGGTATCCCCATTGAAGCCCATTGAGCGGAAGCACTACGGTACTTTAAAGCAGGGGTAGGGAACCTATGGCACGTGTGCCGAAGGCAGCATGTGAGCTGATTTTCAGTGGCGCTCACACTGCCCAGGTCCAGACCACTGGTCCGGGGGCTCTGCATTTTAATTTAATTTTAAATGAAACTTCTTAAACATTTAAAAAACCTTATTTACTTTACATACAACAATAGTTTAGTTATATATTATAGACATAGAAAGAGACTTTCTAAAAACGCTAACATGTATTACGGGCACGCGAAACCTTAAATCAGAGTGAATAAATGAAGACTCGGCACACCACTTCCGAAAGGTTGCCAACCCCTGCTTTAAAGAATAGTTTTTGAATGAATGTAATGCTCCTGTGAGTTGCCTAGCTATCAGCCTTGGACACTGAGGCTGATTTTCAAAAACAGAGACCTATGTTGTTAGGCTCAAAGATCCACATTTAGATAACGTAATGTAATTATCTGGTCTGATTTTCAAAAGTGCTGAGCATGCAGCAACTTCCACTGAAATCAATGAGAGTTTCGCCAATGACTTCAGTAGGAGCAGAAGCTAGTTCATGATGCCCAACGACATCATTGCATAAAGGGTCTGATCAGCCCCCAAGTGCCAGCTGTGCTGGTGCAGAAGTTGCAATGTACTGTGTGCGTCTCCTACACTAGAGAATAATGAATCTGCTACTTGTACTGAAGCAAGATCTTTAGTGCCATGATGGAGGCCTGGAGATGGATTCACAAGCTGGACATAGTCACCTAAATCCAGCATTAAGGCACCACTTGTTTTCAACCAATGCTCAGCTGCCACCTAACCCTGTAGGTACCTAAATTCCACCGTACTGTCCTATACAGGCCTACATTTCTGCTGGAGGGCACGCACAGTCACCTCAGCCGTGACGCTGCCACGCAACTCTGCTCCTCTAACTCACAGCAGGATTCACAAGGTAGATTCTCCCCCACCTATCTCGCCTGCAAGGCCTGATCTGGCTGATGCACTCTAGGGCAGCTTCTGAGCATATTAGCTGGATCTGGCTCTCCACAAAGCACAGAGGGTGATGGTGCAGGGAGTGCATCACCCACATCCTCATTGAGTGCCCTAATCTCTGCGCTCCAGAATCAATTGCTCTTTTTCTCTCTGTCTCTCTGGCCCAATGAATTAATTTTGTAGTACAAAGGGGCACAACTTCAACAGGTGAGACAGAGGGCCACACCTCAGAATACCCCACAGCCCAGTGGTTAGGCCACTCACTTGGAAGGTGGGAGACCTGGGGTCAAGACCCTGCTCCACATCAGGCAGAATGGTGTCCCACATGCTTGGTAAGTGCTCTAGCCACTGGACTGTTGGCTAGAAGGGAGATATGATCTCCACCATCTCGTCCTCCTTGGTGTTTCTTGGGAAAAGACTGACCTGGTTTATGCATCTAATTCCCGGAGAGGGTTCACAGCTGTGAATCCTGGGTGGACAGAGGCACCTCTCTCCAGCTGAGGCTCAGGCCTCTAACTCCCTTTGAGGGGTGGGGTTTGCACACCCCCCCAAGCCGTCCTCAGCATTTCCTGTTGGCTAGCTTAGGCAGCTCCCCACTCAGCATGTGGGCTTCTGTGAATTCTTTTTAAGTTCCTAGCTATCCTCATGCATTCTATAAGGAGCCTAGGTGCCCAAACTCGGGGTTGTGAATTCCATTTGACAGAAGGGTACCTAAGAATTAGGTGCTGCAATGCTCAGCCAAAGTTCTCTTTGGGAATCTAGCCCCTGGAGACGTTTTGGGAAGATGAAAGAGCAGTATTCTAGTCCTGGCTCTCCAGGAATCGGTATGTGATATAGCCAGTAATGTTGACACAATTAGCCAGCAATTTCGTCTGCAGTGTGTTAATTTGTTATAACAACTGTTAGGAAATTGGTGGAGGTTACCAGTTCACTTTTCATCTGCTTTGAAGAGTCTTAGGTATATGCAACACATGGAAACAGACTAGAAGTAACATCTTTTTAGCATCAAATTATTTGCTAATAATATTTAACTATTGCAAGGTCCAAGGACTTTGACCTAAATGAAAAAAATTTTTTTTATCTAGAAACAAGAAACTTCTAAACTTGATTCTAGTTATCTCCTGGGCACATGCCATTTTTAATACACAGCATTATCTATGTCATTGAGTTAAGACATTAGGGCTAAGAGATTCAAATGAACCTAGAGAGCACTGGAATTCAATGGATTTGGGTGCCTAAAACTCTTAGGCTCCTTTGAAAATGCCAACCTAGACTTACAGAGTTAACATAAATTTTGCTAACAAGAGTTAAATATCAGTTGCGTTAGGCGATGATAGAATCTCCAAAATATGGCCTAAATTGGAAGCAAGCAAGGTTGTTACTGAAAATATAAAAACTAGGGCTGTCAAGTGATTAAAAAAATTAATCACGATTAATTGCACTGTTAAAAAAATAATAGAATACCATTTATTTAAATATTTTTGGATGTTTTCTACATTTTCAAATATATTGATTTCAATTACAACACAGAATACAAAGTGTACAGTGCTCACTTTATATTTATTTTTTATTACAAATATTTGCATTGTAAAAAAACCAAAAGAAATAATATTTTTCAATTCACCTAATACAAGTACTGTAGTGCAATCTCTTTATCATGAAAGTTGAACTTACAAATGTAGAATTTATGTACAAAAATAACTGCATTCAAAAATAAAACGTAAAATTTTAGACCCTGCAAGTTCTACTTCTTGTTCAGCCAATCACTCAGACAAACAAGTTAGCTTACATTTGCAGGAGATAATGCTGCCTCCTTCTTGTTTATGATGTCACCTTAACGTGAGAACAGGCATTCACATGGCACTGTTATAGCCAGCAAGATATTTATGTGCCAGATGCACTAAAAATTCATATGTCCCTTCATGCTTCAACCAGCATTCCAGTGGACATGTGTCCATGGTGATGATGGGTTCTGCTAGATAACAATCTAAAGCAGTGCAGACTGACGCATGTTCATTTTCATTATCTGAGTCAAATGCCATCAGCAGAAGGTTGATTTTCTGTTTTGGTGGTTCGGGTACTGTAGTTTCTGCATTAGAATGTTGCTCTTTTAAGACTTCTGAAAGCATGCTCCACACCTCGTCCCTCTTAGATTTTGGACTGCACTTCAGATTATTAAACCTTAGGTTGAGTGCTGTAGCTATCTTTAGAAATCTCACAGTGGTACCTTCTTTGTGTTTTGTGAAATCTGCAGTGAAATTGTTCTTAAAATCAACAATGTGCTGGGTCATCATCCAAGACTGCTATAACATGAAATATATGGCAGAATGTGGGCAAAACGCAGAGCAGGAGACATACAGTTCTCCCCCAAGGAGTTCAGTCACAATTTAATTAACACATTAACAATAAGCGCCCTCAGCATGGAAGTATGTCCTCTGGAATGGTGGCCAAAGCGTGAAGTGGCATACGAATGTTTAGCATACCTGTCTATGCCTCACTTTTCTCATCTGTGATATGAGGACTATACTGTTTAGTCATCTGTGTAAAGTGTTTAGAATTCTTAAGGTGCAATGAGTAAGTGTTACCATCTCTTTCAGAATATGTCTAGAAATGAAGATACCTATGTGGAGTCCTGAACACCACTTTCCTGACAAGTTTCTTTGTGGCCTGATTGTCACAGCCAGTCTTCTCCTTCTCTCAGGTATAGTTATTTCTAATCTGTGAACACTTGACTCTGAGCTGAAGCCCCCTGGCTGGTGCACAAGGACTTGGGAGGAGGGTGTGAAGAACCTCTACTACTCATACCTACCCCCGCCAGTTGGGCAGAATACCCCTAGCACACAAGGGGAGAGAGGTAATTGGCCAGTTATCTTGCCCCTGCTGGCTCCTGGCACATGCTGCAGTTAACAGCAAGTGCTAGTCAGCAGCTGGACACGGCATGTTTTGATCCTGCTGTAAGGAGCAGGAAATTGAGTTCGGCAGCACTTCCCGCCCTCAGGGATCCTGCCTGGTACCAGTTGGATGTATCTGCCAGCTTCTTGGTTCTTATTTGTTATGTTGGCTGCTTCCACCTAGGGCAGGAGCTAGCCCCTGCTGCCATATGTTGTGCAAACACTGCATCTGCAAAGCTGTTTCTCACCATGAAGATGTTAGTAAGTGGTTTGTGCCCAGGTGTGAATGCACTTTCCTCTTGCCCTGGCAGCCTCACGCCTACATATTTTTCTCAAAGCTGTCCTCTCTTCCTTCTACTCAAAACTAAGAACAGCTAGGCTTCCTTGGCCATTCTTACCCTCACGTCCTCCTTTCCTAAGCAAATGCTGGGCCAGCCTTTCAGGTATGCTAGGGCACACCTTCACCCACACAGCTGGGCCAAATTCTCCTGGCCCGCAGTTGAGAATCAGGGATGCTATTCTGCACATCACAAGGTTAGGAAAAACCCACAGCAAGGGTATCTGAGTAATCCTTGTTTGCAGCTAGTGCATCATCCTGCCATCAGTGCACCTCCCACACACCATGATGATAATTTGGGGCAACGCAGAACTGGAAGTAAATGCCTATTTTTGACTCATCTATAACTACTGCCCACACTTAGGAGGTAAAGTGCCTGCTTGTTGGGCTTTTTTCCTGTGAGGTTTCCTTATCCTTCCACACTTGAAGGGCTAACATTTCCCCAGTGTCATTTTACTCATCATAAAGGGAGATCATGTATTTGATTTGCTAGCTTTATCATGTTCAAGGAAAAGCCAAAAGCTAATGCTTGTGCTGAATTGCCTTGAAATAACTCAGGCATTGAATCAGCTACTATCTGTTCTGTTTCATGAACACACTAGACCCCATGTCATCCACTCCTGGATATGACATTTGCATAATAATTGTTTCCAGGCCATTTTTGCTTATTTAATTTATCTCGACTTTCACATTCTAGCCTCAAGAATAATTCCAGGGGCAAGGATAATTCAAGATTTAAAAATGCCTCCTACTATATAATTCAGCTGGAGCCATTGTCAACACCAAACCACTTCCTAGTCCACAAAAAAACTGAGCTCCTTATTCCCAGCTTTAGCCACCTCTGAAAAAACAAGGTGGGTAAACATCTGGACTTCACCCTTGTGAGGAAATGTGGACCCATCTTTCCGACTACGCTACAAATTACTTCAGTATAACTTAAGGTCGCTCAGAGGTCTGAATAATCCACACCCGTGAGCAAAGTAAATTATACTGACCTAAGCACCAGTGTAGACAGCACTATGTTGGAGGGAGAGCTTCTTAGATGGATATAGCCACTGCTTCTCATGGAGGCAGGAGTTATTAAGATGAAGGAAGAGTTTTCTCCAGTCAGCATATAGCGTCTCCACCACAAGTGGCGCAGCTGCGCCACTGTAAATGCTGGAGTGTAGATGTAGCCTCAATTGCTGCTGAGGTGTGTTCTTCACAGCAGGGCAGAGATGGATTTATGCCACCTTCCCCCACACTCCTGCCCCAGTCTCGGAACTGACCAAAGGTCAAATTACCTCCTGATACAGTTTAGAGAAGCCTGAGGGCTGCTGTAAGTTATGGTTGGCTGGAGTGGCTCCTAAGAGGTTGCTCTATGATCTGGAGATTGCTGGAGCACAGTAGTACTCTGGCCACCCACAAAGAAAGGATACAGAGATCAGATTAGATTATCATGATGGTTCCTTCTGAGTTTAAAGTCTAAGAGTTCTGCCACCCTAATGCCACCTGGGGGTTACCCTAGACTGGAGGAATTCCAAAAAGCTGGATTCAAAGCCCTTTTATAACTATGCAAAGGATGGCCCAGATCTGTGTTGTGTTCTCTTGCACGGTTTGAGAACTGAATCCACTCTACCTGGGCTGAAAATTATGATCTCCGTCTGTCTGTCCCTTTCTGTTATGGCGCCACTATGGACCTTATTCTGCAGTCCCTGCAGGTGAAATGTCCACTGACTTCATGCCCAGTATGTTCATGGGGATTCCCACTGCTGGGTTGGGCTCTATGTTGTAAACCAATCAAATTAGAAATACGGGTCCAGATTTTCCTGTGCCTTGAGCCTTATTTATTCATTTACGCCTCAGCCCAATGGGTGTAAAATGCTGCCTTTCTGATTTCAACTCCCATACACCCTTACTCACAGGTCTCAATGGTGACCCCACATGCAATCCAACAGGCTTGATTCTAATCTGGACTGATGTAGGTCAGGAGTAACTCCATTTAAACCAGTAGAGTTGCACTGGTGTAAATGAGATCAGGACCAGCATACTAGAACATGAGGTTGGTACAATGACCTGAGCTTTGGCATTCAGGGGTTCCCACACCCACTAGATATCAGGCCAAACTGTGATTATGTATCATAGCAAGTACTTGATTGACACCGTGGGAGAAAGAGGCTTTGGTAGAAAAGCAACGCTTCAGTTTTAATTGGCCACAGAGAGTGAGACCATAAATTAATCAGTGCTTCTGATCTGAAGCATATGTAGCAGATGGGGGAAGTGTCTCCTGGTTTCACAGGTTCATGACGTGTGTAACTTTTATTCAAAGTGCAAACAATCACTTGAGATTTACAGACTGGCTTTGACTCGGGATTTACAATGCCTGCTGTGTATGGCTAGCAATCAGGGCTTGGCGTAAATGATGTCATTAGAGAAAGGGATTGGAACAATCCTTGAGATATGGTAATAAAGGCTTCAGCCCCATGGCAGTTCTCTCCTAAAAGGAATAAATCTTTAATTAATGAAACATATGTAAACATGTTAGGACGATAGTAAGTCATCACTCCACAGACAGCCTGACTTATACTTTGGATCAAAATAGGCTTCATTGTCCCTATGCCTTGCCACATATATGGGTCCAAATTATCTGCTGGTGTTAATGGGCCAAATGGAGCAATGATCATTTACACCAGTAGAGAATTTGGCTCATGGCCTCTCTCAGGCGAGCACAGAAAACTTGATGCTTCTATGTGAAAAGATTGTGGCATGTTCTATGGGGCTTTGTACAGAGTAAAGAGTTCAGTTTTGCAGACTAATTTCATTCTCTGATGGCAGCAGCCACCTTAACTCTGGGTTCTTGGAAGGGAAACAGTTTTCTTGCTGGACTCCAGCTGATGTGTTCTTTTCCATTAGCGCTTATTTAGGTTCTAAACAGATCAAAGATAAAAGAAGCAACAAAATATTCCTGCCCTTCTTCCTAACCCACGTCATAGTATTTAATGACCACAGTCGGGTGGTGGGAACAGCTAGCAGCAGCAAGCACCCACACTGAGTAATGACTTCCTCTTTGGGGGTGTAGTGCTAGGAAGTCATGGCAGGGTACAAGTGCCTCTTGTTTTTAGCATCGCTCAAGAGAGGTTCTCTGCCTTGTGCTGGCAGCCAGGGCTTCTCTGATGCAAAGAGCTGGAAGGTGAGTACCTAGCCTTGCCCCCATCATGCAAATGCAGCAAATATTACATGCTTTCTTAATGGTGTGCAGTATGGGAGATTTTAATTTAGACACGTTTGGGAAAGGCTATGACTCCAGTGGGACTATTTGTTTGCTACTCGGTCTGATTAAAGGTTGCAAAATCAGGAACTTTCTGACCCAGGGCTGGGCAGGTGCGTTGTTACAGACATGCTGACAATACTGCAACACTGGGGCTAGGGCGATAAGGGCAGCAAGCGCTAACAAGTGTAAAGAAAATAATTAAAAAGAAAACGATCCCATCTTTTCTGAGTACGCCCAAAGGGGCCGATCCTATTATTGTCACAAACCCTAACTTGCATGAATGTGCCCATGGAAGTCAGGGATACTGAGACCCTCAGTTCTCCATTCTGCTGTGGCTCCTTTGCACCTCTCTGATTGTGCACAGGGACTGGGAGCCATGAGGACCTGGCCAGCTATTAGTTCCCATTGTGTAGGGGGGGACCCCCACAGTACAGAGTTAGGTGAGCAGGGCAAAAGGGACAGTGAGTAATGGAGAATGAGGCCCAGGTGGCCAAATTCTGCCCTAATTGGCACCCATGGGGTCTCATTGAAATTTGTGTGTGGTCTGAATTCCAAACCCAGATCCAAATTCTGCCAATAGCATCTATATTCAGAGTGGGCTGAAGCAGGACCTCTGGTCCAAACACCTGCACTCAGTGTTATGCCCTTTGAAATCCAGAGCTGAATTCTGTGCCCATTTCAATTTAACAGACTTGAAAATCCCTGGCTTTTCTTTGTTCAATCAGACCCATTTCAGTTCTCTTTGTCAGTGGTGTAGGAGGCCTCAGCTCTACATTTCAAAGAGAGAAGGAGCCAGAAATAGAATAAACCTTTAATTTTTTGATCATCTTGTGATATTGCTAAAGAGAGTGATCTGGCAAATGGCTGTTATATGATGGGCACAATCCCTTTACATGCAGGAATTATTCTAATAGAAAAGTACCTGAATGAGGTCATGTTGCAGCTTTCTCTCTGAAAAGTGAGATTTTCTTCTTTTTTTACCCTTCCCCCCTTCTTTTACAGAAACAAATTTCCTGAAAGGAAAAAAACTGGATTTATTTGGAAGGAATGATAAGTATGTATCCTTGGCCAACACCAGCATCCCCTCACTATGCCAATTCACCGTGTGCATTGATCTATACAGAATCACAAATGTCAGTTCTTGGACAGCATTTTCGTACCATACAAACAACAGCAACTCCACTGACATAAATGATCTTGAGCTCGGACTCTGCGGTGAAAACAAACATCTAAGACTGTATCTTTTTGGCACAATGATAGACATTGAACTTGATTTAATTCTTTTTATATGGCACAGTGTGTGCTGCATATGGGATGGTAATAAGGGACTGTTGCAAGTCTACCACAATGGCAGCTTATTGTCTGATAAAGTGATTAATGGAACCACGTGCCTGGAACCAGCTGGGAGCTTGGTGCTAGGGCATTTGCACAAAATCCGGAATGGCAATATTGTTCGGGGCAGCAGCAGCTTCATTGGCAGCTTGTACTACTTTCAACTATGGGACAGAATCAGAGAGCAGAGTGAGTTAAACACATGTTCCCCCGGAAATATCGTCAGCTGGAGGGAGGATTATTGGCACTTTGAAAACATAGTTCCAATCGCTGACCCTCAACTGCGCTGCGGTGAGTAGTGTGCAATCATTTTTTCTCCCCGACGATATAGGTGGTGATAAAAACAGGGCATCTGTAGCATGAAACATAGAAATCTCTTGGAGATGACATTCTGCCATTCCACAGTGATATATAATGACAAAGAACAAGTACACCTGATACACTGTCTTAGGCCAAGAATGTTACAGTGCTGCACACAGACACTTTGGAAATAACTGAATGTAGTTACACTAGAAATTGTAATTCCGTCAGAGCCTAACATCGGACCCCAGCACGCCCACTAGACAAACACTGTTTGCTTTTTCACTTGCATTTACAAATAACTCCTCCTATATAACATACAAATGCTAAAGTTCATGGCTATCCAAGTTCCGAAAACAAGACCAAACCACAAAAACAACCTGGGCCAGATTCTGACCTCCATTAGGGACCATCAACACCAAACTGCTGCTGGTGCAGAGCAACTTGAGTGCTGGCATAACTGGCCGCAGGAGGATCACTCCAGCGTACAAGCATCCTCCAAGTGCACAGAGCTGCTGTAGATTCTCCTTTACCTACCTACCTACCAACTTCCCTCCTTGAGGGTGGCCTAAGGGGTGTGGATGGGGGAAAATTGAGTGGGGAGGGATAGCTTAGTGGTTTGAGCATTGGCTTGCTAAACCCAGGGTTGGGAGCTCAATCCTTGAGGGGGCCATTTAGGGAACTGGGGTAAAAAGCTGTCTGGGGATTGGCCCTGCTTTGAGCAGGGGGTTGGACTAGATGACCTCCTGAGGTCCCTTCCAACCCTGATATTCTATAAAATTGGTGTAGCCAGGCCCTCCCTGCACCTTGACTATTCCTAGCTACTGTAACGGTTCCTCAGGGATCACTGGCAGCTGGTGCAACTTAGAGCAACCCCTCAGGCTGCTGTAAATTGTGCTGAGGGATTGACCTGGCATACAGCTGGCCCAGCACTGAAGAAGGTAAAAGGAGTTCAAAGACACTTCTGCATCTTCACTGTTTGAGTTGTGCTGAGTACCCCAAGGCCACAGCTCAGGAGCTGAGCCCTTGTAATGATACAGTCAAAAGTGACTGACAAATTCTCAGGCAATATAGCCCCTTTGACTCAAATAAAGTTAGGCCAGCAGTGAAAGTGACCAATCATGTCCTGACAGGCTCCCACATGGCATGGGGCACCCAAAAACAAACACTTTCCCTTTTAGCCTGTGATAAATGCTATATACTAGGAGTGTGTGCGCTAGCAAAAGGGGAGGGATGAGGTGCGGGGACTAGACCCAATCTAAACAGTATTGCAAACTATTGATTTATATTGTCTTGTTGGCACCTAGATCTTACAATTCCTCAAGATATTTTAAAATGCTTTCTTCTAACCAGATGGAAAGGCAACATCATAATTGGAATGTTAAAACCAATGGTTATAACTGACTTAAATGATCATGGGGACCTTCAATTTGAGTGATATACTGGAGGTCTCATGCCACCAGTACTAAAACATCCTTGAAATTTCTAAAAATTATAGAATATCATCTAAATTATAGATGACAATTTCCTAACTCAAAAAGTATTGCAGCCAACATGGGGGAATTCTTTATTCAACCTGGTCCTAGCAGATAGAGGAACCAATCAGAGAACTAAAATTAATGTTTGCTAAAGTACAAGTGATCACACTTGATCACACTTATAATGTGCAAGCAGAATAAAGTCCAGAGTAGTAATATGTATTCTTGGTGTTTTAAGACTGCCAGTTTTACAAAGCTGAAAACAATTGAGCCAAGTCAGCTGGAAGGAAGAATTTAATCAGGAAAATGTGAATGATAATTGGCAGTCTTTTAAGAACACTTAATTAGAGACTGAAAAATCCACAACTGAGCCAAACTGTTGTAGAGGGGAAGTGAAGGCAGCTATTAAAAAAAAAAAAAAAAAAAAAAAAAAAAAAAAAAAAAAAAAAAAAAGACAAATGGAAGAAAGAGGAAGGAACGTACATCAGAAGTTAGAGATTGTAAAAAACTGATAAGGAAAGCAGAAGGACACAAGGAGAAATTTATGGCCAGCAGAGTGAAGGGGGAAAAAAAAGTTTTTTTAAATATATCAGGGGAAAAAAGCACCCTAAAATGGTATTGGTCCATTACTAGGTGGAAATGGTAGAATTTTCAATAATAATACAGAAAAGGCAGAACTGTACTTATTTCAGTTCCGTATTTATGGAAAAAACAGATAATGTCATATGGTGATGAGACATTCTTTCCATTCCACTAGTCTCTCAGGAGGACATTAACAGGGCTGGCTCCAGGGTTTTGGCTGCCCCAAGCGGCAGGAAAAAAAAAAGCCACGATTGCAATCGGCGGCAGCTCCACCGCGCCGCTTTTTTCTTCGGCAGCAATTTGGCGGCAGGCCCTTCCATCCAAGAGGGACCTGCTGCCGAATTGCCGTCAAAGAGCCCAACCTGCCGCCCCTTCCTCTTGGCTGCCCGAAACACCTGCTTGCTGAGCTGGTGCCTGGAGCCGGCCCTGGACATTAAACAGAAGCTACTAAAGTTAGACATTTTAAAATCATCAGGTCCAGATAACTTGCATCCAAGAGTTTTAAAAGAGCTGGCTTAGGAACTCACTGGCCCATAAAAGCTGATTTTTAGTAAGCTTTGAAGAATTGGGGAAATTCCAGAAGCCTTTTGCAAATCAGACCGCAGAGTATCAAGCTGGGCACCCCAAAAATGAGGAACACACAATTAATAACCCTCTGTCACAGGTTTGGCTTAAGTGACTTGCCCAGCATCACATAAGAACTCTGGGCAAAGAGGCTATCCCTGCAGAGGACTCCACTTCTCCAGGGCAACCTTCAACTGCATTAACCTTGAGAACATCCTCTCTTCCACCAGTCCTCTGCCTCCATCACTACACACCTTCCAGCTTCTGCAACAAATGAAGCAGGGTATCTACAGACAATAGCCTCCTTTATTACACAACCCTGATTCACCCCAGAGCAAGTCCATCTTGTGCACTCAATGAGGCAGGGGTCCTATCGGAAAAATAGTATGTGAGACTCTACCATAATGTATAGGCATAAGGGAGCCAAATTAAGGCAACTTTAATCTTGGCATTTCCTAACTTTTGAATGCTTTACTCTGCATCTTTATTAATGTTGTTTTAACAGTTTGATTTGGGGGAGGGTATATTTTCCAGGTTTTTTTTTAAAGAAAGCAAACTGAAAAATCATAAACAGAAATTCCCTCATGTGGCATCATACTGACACCAACAAATCAGCAGCAGGGCTGGAACCTCTAGATCCACCACACAGACCCATCATTTGAGCTAACAGAGTAACTTATAGCAGTAGTATGTTGTCATCCTCTATGTGGACCAGCACTAGAGGGGGATGTGATACACACTTTGCCAGTGGGATACATAGATATCTGCTAGCAGCTGAGAAATGGTCTGGCGGGAAGTGTTCTGTAGCGAGCACAGACTCTTCCTCCCATTTCCCCCAAACTTGACCCCTTCTGCCCCATCTCCTCCAGGCTGTTCTTGTCACAGTCTTCAGGCTTCTCATCCCAGTACCAGTCGCATTGCCCAGCCAGACCTTGTTTGCCACTCTGGGCTCACTGCCCAAATCCAAATCTCCTCCCTGACTCCTACTCTCTCCACCATGCCACATCCAGTCCCAGGATCCCTTCTCAGCCATTCCAGTTGCCCCCTCCTGGCTCCTTAACCAATCTGTCTCTCCCTCCCCTCTCCCTGCTCACTGACTATCATTCCCAGTCTCCCGCTCTGGGCTTCTCATCCAATCTCAATCTCCTCCCATCCTCTCTTTGTCTGCTTGCCCCAGTCTCTGCCCAGCCAGTCCTAGTTCTGCCCCTCCCACATACCTAGCTTCTTATCAGATCTCTCTCTTCTAGCCCCCGCACCCCATTGGGTCCTAGTCCCAGTCTCTTTGTCCAGCCCTCCTCTACTCTGCCTGGGTGCCAGCTGCAGGGTCATTGAGAGAACATGTGAGAAATGGTCTCAGTTCTGGTATCTGGCCCCACTTGTCCCATAGCAGCTGGCAGCAGCAACTACAGGGAAAGTTATTGAGTTTCCCTAGCTCTGGGCTGGCACGTGTTCAGCACTCTGTGGGGTCAGTGCATGCGTAATCTGCTCAGCACTAGGAGTTGTGAGGGGATGGAGCATGCTGAGGACAAAATGTTCAGGGGATTTAGCGGCAAAAATCTAAGTCTCCACTAAGAATCTGCAAGCTGTGATTTTTCAAATGTTTATAACTTGGCCATATTTGGGCAGATTTTCACAGGGAGGACAAAAGGCACATTCCTGACACTGTGGTAACCCCCTTACCTAATTTTAAGTCCCCACTCTAAAGTATGGGGTGCTAGATTTATTCCAAGAGAAGGTCATCAGAATTTTCCAACATGGGTAACGCACGGTACTTTCCCCCAGTCGTCTTCTTGGAAACAGCTGGACTTTTTTCACTGGCATGGAAGATTTCAGATGAAACATTTAAATTCTGGCAAAGTTATAAGCAACTGAAACCAGAGTTTTATAATGGGCAGTGTCAGGTAACCTTGTGCCACCCCACCTGTAATGTTAGCAAGTTCAGAAAACTAGGCAGATGTTTAGTTAGAGTAAAGGCTATGGAATCCTGTTTTGCTCAAAGACTAAGACTATAGTTTTGTAAACCTACTTACAAGAAGGCTGTAAAGTTTAATTATATTTGAGAATCTTGTGTCAGATCTTGGATATATTTTATAGGAACATTGGTGTACATCATATATTTCTTCCTTTGCTTTTTATTACCACTTTAACAACTGAAATTTCTGAGCAACTTATTGTGCTTAGAGACACTAAATAGAAAACAAACAAACAAAAAGGCTCATTTGGGATAGCAATGGGTGTTATAAATATATGTGTTGCAATTTATGCGCCATTTATCAGAATTGCAGAGTTTCAATGAGCACTAATTTTTATGCACGGTTTGTAGGGAACTAAGGCACAGAGGCTCTGTGAGAATGTTTGTAGCACTGGTATCACTGGATTTTAGAGGGCAGAAGTCAGAAATAACCTTGCAGAGTAGATGCTATATAACAAAATGCCATACCACAGAGCTATTTAAATGTTATGACATCCCTTGAATGGGAGTTTTGCTTGTGCATATGCTGTAGGATTTATGCTCTGAAAAAACTATGATTATTGGTGACTGCAATAAAATTTGTTCCCATTTACAGGTGTTTGTACAGCTGGACATCACTTCAGTTTACTGTGTTCAGTTAACCATAAAACTAGATAGCAAACATGGAGTTTTACAGGGGAACGGTGTGTGACAGGTTGGATCACAGAAACCCTGTTGGAACTGCCACCTAATGCGCTGAGACTATCTCTGAGCCTGTTTTCCCTGGCAGCTCGGGATGTCAGTAGCCTGTCTTGTTGAGACAGACACGCTAGCCTGCTACAAACACAGACCAAGGTCTGAACCGCGTCCCCCACAAGCTGCAGACTTAACTGAAAACAGTTTAGAAAGTGCTCCTGTCTCCAGCACCCAGATGTAGTAAGAGGAGGCCCTAAGATATAAACCTTGGTATCAGAGGCCCGCTATGAGGCCTGAGCTAAAGTAATGGTCAAGACTTTGCTATCATAAAGCAAAGTTAAGCTGTGAGCCAGAGGCAGGCCCTGCTCACAGAAGCTGGCAAGGAAAGGGCTGATGTTGCATAAACATATATCCACCTAGTGTGTTGAAGTATAAACATGGTACCAGAACATCCTATACTGGAACATTCCACAGATAACAAGGAACAGGCTAACCCATCTCAATGACAAGGCCAAAAGGGTAATATGATGGATAGAGTTGTTTTGTTCAAACCAACATGTAGAAGGTGAGAGGCGGTACCTTACTACGTAGAGGGGTTGTACCTTGCTACGTAGAAGGGTTGCACCTCAATACGTCAGGAGTGATGTGTAACTTGTTTGTACCTGGGCAGTGTCTTTGTCCGGCCGAGGGGGCAGTGGAAAGTCCTGCCACTGACTGAGCCGAGTCCATTGCCAAGAGGCACTTTCTCATAGTATGCCCTGTAGACCAGATACCCAGTTCCCAATGGGGTGCAAACCCCAAATAAATCTGTTTTACTCTGTATAAATTTTATACAGGGTAAACTCAAATTGCCTGCCCTCTATAACACTGATAGAGAGATACGCACAGCTGTTTGCTCCCCCAGGTATTAATACTTGCTCTGGGTTAATTAATAAGCAAAAAGTGACTTTATTAAGTATAACACGTAGGATTTAAGTGGTTCCAAGTAACAGACAGAACAAAGTAAGTTGCAAGCAAAATAAAACAAACACACGCAAGTCTAAGCCTAACACAGTAGGAAACTAAAGCAGGTAAATCTCACCCTCAGAGATGTTCCAATAAGCTTCTTTCACAGATTAGACTCCTTCCTACTCTGGGCCCAGCAATCACTCACACCCCCATAGTTACTGTCCTTTGTTCCAGTTTCTTTCAGGCATCTCTTTGGGGTGGAAAGGCTATCTCCTGAGCCAGCTCAAGACAAAATGGAGGGGTTTCCAGGACCTTTTACATTCTCTCTCTTGTGGGTGGAAACCCCTTTGTTCTCCTGTACAAAATCACAGTAACAAGATGGAGTCTGTAGCCACCTGGGCAAGTCCCACATCTATGAATGATTCAGCTTTTTGCAGGCCAACGCCATTATTTACGTGTTAGTTTGAACATTCCCAGGAAAGCTCAGATGTGGATTGGCATCTCTCAAAGTCCATTGCTAGTTAAGTACTCCCAATTACTTGAATAACCTCTTCACACTATGTTGACCAAATCTGCCTTATGTGCTTCCTACAGCAAATAATACAAGCATAGAGCCAACGCTCATAACTTCAGATATAAAAATGATACCTACATACAAATAGAATGAAGATATTCAGTAGCTCATAACCTTTGCAGAGATATGTTACATGGCATATGTAGCATAAAACATATTCCAGTTGCCATATTTACACTTATAAGCATCTTTCTATAAAGCATTACGAGATGCAATGTCACACTGTGTAACTAGCTGTTCTGGATATTCTGCACAAATACTGAAAATCTAGTGGTCCTGTCACATAAAGCCTTTCTGGGGAAAATCAATGAAATTAACTCACATGAATAAAGTAGGCATAAGTCCTAAGGAAGTACCATTACTCTATATTGAGTGAGACAGACATCACAGAAATACTCTTCACTTAATTTGCTCAGGTTTTGCCTTATAATGGTCAGTAAGAATGCTACTTTGCCCTTAGCATGTCTTTTGCCCAAAGAGCTCTCAGCACTCTACAGATGTTAATTATTTAGAAGTTGGGGAGTATTTTTAGCACTGTTTTATAGATGGGGCAGCTGACGCACAGAGAGGAAAACTGGGATTTTCAAAGCACCTAGGAGAGGTAGGCAATTAACTCCATTGATAGTCAATCGGAGTCAGTGCCTGTTTCCCTTAAGCCCCTATAAAAATCCTAGCCCAAATGACTTGTTCACAGTCACACAATGAGTCACTGGGAGAGCAAGGAAAAGAATACTGGAACCTCAGCTCCTTATCCCATGCTTCACTAGATCATAGCACCTCCTTCTGGGACTTGTTTACTGCAGCTATTTGAGACCACCATCATAAGTGGCCTTCCTGTAAGTCTTAAAAGAACTGTTTGCAGGACTGACCCCACTATGTGGGCCAGTCTCAGTTCTCTGACATGGTTGCCTTACTCCTGGAAGTAGCCCCTTCCAGTAGGATATGGAGGACATATGCACCGGGCAGGGAGCAAATTAAGGTTGAAGAAGCAACCATCTTTTTGGAATTTCCTAACTTCTGAGGACCTAACTTTGAAACCATAATATGTTACTTTAACGTTGGAAATTGCACACAAAATCTAGGTTTTTAAAAAAGCGAACTGAAAAAAACAGAAATCCCATCATGTGGCATTATACTGGTACCCAACATGGTTCATCAGTAAGCCAAAGCCTTAAAATCTAGCACACAGACCTGCCATTTGAGCTACCACAATAACCAGTAGGAGGTTGTCATCCTCTGTGTGGACCAGCCCTAAAGGTGGTTGGGGACTCTTTGCTAGTGGGTTTCACAGATAGTTGCTGACAGCAGAACAATGGGAACACTCAGGAATCTTGGGTTTCATTCCAGACTCGGGGGGGGGAGGGAGGGGGAAGGGTCAGGGTCCTCTAGTGGACACAGACTCTTCTGCCCCTTCCTCTCAAGCATGACTTCTTCTGCCCTGTCCCTGACTCAATCTTGTCTCTTCCACACCTTTGCCTCCTCGTCTCAGCCCCATTCTCCTCACACCCTCGGTCCCAGCCTCCTCTTTTCAGGCTTCTTATCCCAGTTTCCTTGCCCAGCCCCTTCCAGTCTTTCCGTACCCCAGCTTCCAGTGCCAGTTCTCCTTTCCCTCCTACAGCCACCAGTCCCAGTTTCCACCTCCCCCCTTTTTGGTCCATCTCTTCCTCATTCCATTTGACTTAGACAGCTCCTCCTCCATGTTGCCTGGACCCAGGGGGTGGATACTGAGGAGAGAGACTCTCAGTACTCTCAGTTTAGGTGCCCAGACCCAACATGGCCTACAGCAGCCCAGAGCTGCAATTGGAGGGAAGGTCCTGCTCTCCCCCAGGCTTGAGCATGCCCAAAGTGAACAAAACCATGGGGGAATTTAGCTGCTAAAATCTAAGTCGTCTCTACTGAAGATGGAAGAACTGCAATTTTGCCAAGGTTTATAACTTGGTTAAAATTTGTGTGAAGTTTCACAGGGAGGGCAAAAGGCACATCCCTGACACCAGGGTGATCTTGCTGCTAAATTTTAAGTCCCTGCTCTAAAGCATGGGGATGGCCTTTGTGTCAGGGAAAAGAAGCGGTTACCAAATTTTTTTTTTTTAAAACATGAGCAAAACAACATATTTTCTCTAACCTCATTCGTGGAAACAGCTGAACCATTTTGGCTGAAATTTTCCACAAAAAAGTCAGTCTGAGGCAGAGACGCAGTATGGAAAATGTCAGCACAAACAATTAAAGTCTGGCAAAGTTATAAGCAACTGAAAGCAGGGTCTTGTAATGGCAGGTGCCTAACAATCTTAAGAATAAGCAATACTAGCCCTACCTATAATGACAGAGGACCTCTCACTTTCCAGAACTCAGTTCATCTTTCTCAATTAAAAATGTGGGTCCTGATCCTGTTACAGCATCAATGGTAAAACTCTCACTGATTTCAGTAAGAGCAAGAGCAGGGGCTTTAGAATTAATTTAAAAGAATCTCATGGTGATGACCATGGACTGTGATACGTAAAGCATCCTGGGTATTACAATTTATATGCTCACTTATTTGTTGGTCTAATTTGTAGAGCTCTTTTATTGCAGTGGTTCTCAAACTTTTGTACTGGTGACCCCTTTCACATAGCAACCCTCTGAGTGCGACCTCTCTTATAAATTAAAAACATTTTTAAATATATTTAACATCATTATAAATGCTGGAGGCAAAGCGGGGTTTGGGGTGGAGGCTGACAGCTCGGGATTCCTCATAGAATATCAGGGTTGGAAGGGACCTCAGGACGTCATCTAGTCCAACCCCCTGCTCAAAGCAGAACCAATCCCCAGACAGATTTTTGCCCCAGATCCCTAAATGTAATAGCCTCTCGACTCCCTGTTTGAGAACCCGTTTCATTGGAATGCTGTATGTTTTTCAGAATGCCAAAGAGAATGCCATTTGCTAAAGCACTAAATTCAAACTCCATTATTTGGATATTATAATTTCAGTAGTACAGTATTTTTCTAACTGCAGATCACATCTGTCATCTCTTTTCAACCCTCATTTTATTAGCAGAATTTTGTGCAGGTTAATCAAAACAAGTGATGTTATGGGATGCAGGTGTCTAGTCCTACATCTGTGTAACAGTAACGATCGCTGACATGTGATGATAAAGACAGATTTTCTTCTTCAGGTGATAATGAGGGAGAGGGATTTGAATATGTTAAATTGTAATTATGCTTGATTTGTCATTATTTAAATGAAAAATGCATCATGAGATACTTCTCTAATTAGAGTGGATTTGATTTTTGTTTAGCAATGTAACTGGGCAGGCACTTAACCCCTGTGGCGCCTCCTGCTGGTCACGTCGGGAATTAGCTCAAACTTCCAGCACGGAGCGCTCTCTGCAGGCCGGTGATCCGCCTTCCAGCCCCGTGTCCCTCTCTGGACCCCAGAGCCCCTTTTACATGGGGTGCTGCCCCCCTGGCAGTAACCCCTTTCTCTTAGGGGTTTCCCCTCCCCAGGGAACCCCCCCTCTATCCCCACTTTGCCTCAGGGTCTTGGCAACTGCCTAGTCATTAGCTAGCCCCACGCCCTGGGGCAGACTGCAGTATTAGCTTCTCATCATCAGCAAAGGGGTTTGGACCTGCTGCCTTGGCCTACCCCTGGGTTGCATCCTGCAATCCCAGTACCTCCTGGCCTAATTCTAGGCCGCAGCCTGGGGCTTTCCAGACAGGAGTTCCCCGGCTCCGCTGCCTTCCCCAGCCCTGCTTCACCCTAGGTACCTTGTCTGGTCCCTTACAGCAGCCAGGCCCTTCTCCCTCTGAACACAGAGACTGACTCTCTGGGCTCCTGGCTTCTCTGCCCTTTTATAAGGGCCTGTGGCTCAGTTTGGGGCATGGCCCCAGCTGCTGCCACTTCCCCCAATCAGCCCAGCCTAAAAGGCTGCTTTCTCCAGCCCCGGCCCCTTTCCTGGGCTGTTTTTAACCCCTTCAGGGCCGGAGCAGGGATCCACCCTGCTACAAGCAGTTTGTGTATCTTTTTTGTCCCCACTCCCAGACTTTGCTGGATCATTATACCTGACCCCCGTTAACCTCATACATAGCCCCCAGGCAACACTGTTTGAAACATGACACCATTAAACACTGGAAACCTGAATGTAATCTACAGCAATTAAGCTCTGGTCATAAACTTCTATTATTTGGAGAAGAATCAGCAGCATATGTCACAGCTATAAAGACAAATTAAAACCTAGACTTTGCACAAAGCACAATCAAGCAATTTAGTTAGTGCTTGATAAATCTTATTCAAAAAGCCACTTTTATATTTCTACAAACTAGTTGGGGAAAAAACTAAAATGAAAAAAATAAAAGTTTATTCTAAGAAGAGGGCCTGGTAGGGTGGCATTTCACCTTTATGGTTTCGCATCACTTTCCCTAGATCACAGTAATAAGCAGGAGTGGATTAAGGCTAAGTGGGACCAGGGTCATAATAACTTTGCTAAAATGTTTTGGTCCATCTGAAAATTCAAATCCATGGCTCCTTATTAATAGATTCCAAAGCCAGAAGGGACCATCGTCTAGTCTCCTGTATAACACAGGCCACAGAACTACTCCAAAATACTTCCTAGACCAGCTCTTATTTATATGAAGACTGGATGTTTTTCTAAATGATCAGTGATGGAGAATTCACCACGACCCTTGGGTAAATTGTTCCAATGGTTGATTACTCTCACAGTTATAAATTCTAGCCTTATTTCCAGTGTGCTTTGTCTAGCTTCAGCCTCCAACCACTGGATCATGTTATAACTTTCTCTGCTCTATAAGCCCATTATTAAATATTTGTTCCCCGTGTGCGTACTTTTAGACTATGATCAAGTCATCCCTTAACCTTCTCTTTGTTAAGCTAAACTGATTGAGCTCCGTGCGTCTGTCACTATAAGGCATGTTTTCTAATCCTTTAATCATGCTCATGGCTCTTTGAATCCTCTCCAATTTAACAACATCCTTCTTGAATTGTGGGCACCAGAATTGGACACAATATTCCAGCAACGGTTGTACCAGTGCCAAATACAGAGGTAAAATAACCCCTCTACTGCTACACAATGTTCCCATTTTATGCACCCTGGGATCGCATTTGTCTTTTTGGCCACAGCATCCCACTGGAGCTCATGTTCAGCTGATTATTCACCAAGACCCCCGTACTTCCCAGGATAGAGTCCCCAGTTGTGTAAGTATGGCCTATATTCTTTGTTCCTAGATGTAGACATTTAGGCACATTAAAATGCATAGTTTGCTTGGACCCAGCTTACTTTCTTCTGTCCCTTCTCTCTCAGAAAGCACATTGTCCTCCTTCCCCTGGAGGACACAGGGGGCAGATGATGGGGGTCTAGTCCTCCTCACTTTATTAGCGTATAGATATGACTGCAGGACTCATGTATTTTCACTCCTGGTTCCTTCTTCCACTTGATGCACATGGTTGCACCTCTATAGACAGACTCATCCTCCCTGCTTTGGGTGGATGCCTTGATATGGTCCTCCTAGGTCTTGAACCTGTGCCACTCATGCAGGAGCCATCTTCTGTTTATTCCATTATTCACTGCTGTGTCAGGCCCTCTGAGTATTAAGCCAAGCTCCTAAGGACTTGGAGCATAAGTTAAGGGTACAGAGGGGAAGAAGCTATGGGAACCCCCTTGTGAAATCTCAATGTAAGGCTCTGGCTCGCCAGCTGCCATTCAGAGCATGAACCCAGATTCACAAATCTCTGAAATATTTAAAAGAAAAATCCTTGGTGAATGTGGATTGTGTTTTGCAGAGCAAAAAGTGTTTCCTATGAGATGTCATTCTTATTGTACCCCCTGGAGTTACTGTGTTGAGTAATATCTCTGCAGAAGCCATTTGACTCATCCTGCGCAAATTTCACAGTCCACAGGTTTATAAGGGAGAAATATAATAGAGAAAATTTTTCTGCCATTACTGCAGTCAACATGAAACCAGAGATTGAGGTTTGTATTAGTGAGATATGGATTTCAGAGAGCTCAGGTTTATTTTAGGACTACAATAAAGCTAAGAACATCTAGATTTCACATTCCCCTGTGGTACTGGAGGATGTGTTTTCCACTGCCTTGTTTTGCCTTGTCACTGTAGAGAGAAAAAGGACAGCACTTTCCCTTAGGGTTCCTCTACTTGTGTTATTTTTCAAGGGATCGTTTTTCTTTTATCTTGAGGGTTTTGGATTTGATGGGCTTTTCTGGCTTCTTCTCATCCACATACTGTGTGTGTCGAACAGCATTTATGGAAAGGGTTTAAGCATGCCCTCTGGTCAAAGGCCTGTATACTGGGTTTGGGTTTGTCCTGTAGTTGGTTGATTCAAGACTGAGGAGTGAGGACATGACAAATTTGTTCCAAATAGCAGAGCAGCAAATAATTATTTGGTCAGCTCAAGTCACTGTCCTACTACAGTCTGCTGGAAGAAAGTACCTTGGAGTCTAGAGGAAGGGAGAAAACGGAGGTAGAGCAAATGAGACCTTTTCATTCCAGAAGTGCAGTGGCCCCTCTGGAGCAAGAGGTCTGAATAAACAAAAGCAACCCACAAACCACATGCCTCACTATGTCACAATATCTTTAAGAAAGGGAAAAAAAGTGATCTGGGCAACTACAGGCTTGTAGTATGTAAGGTCTTGGAAAAAAATATGAAGGAGAAAGTACTCAAGGACATTGAGGTCAATGGTAATTGAGACAAAATACAACATGGTTTTACAAAAGGTAGATCG
The DNA here is from genome assembly GCF_003597395.2 of Chelonoidis abingdonii. Taxonomy (NCBI): domain Eukaryota; kingdom Metazoa; phylum Chordata; order Testudines; family Testudinidae; genus Chelonoidis; species Chelonoidis abingdonii. Next base: position 100,991,015 of record NC_133776.1, on the reverse strand, counting down.
TGCCAAGCCAACCTGATCTCCTTCTTTGAGAAGGTAACAGATTTTTTAGACAAAGGAAACACAGTGGATCTAATTTACCTTGATTTCAATAAGGCATTTGATA